>NC_056731.1:1489684378-1489721878 GCF_019279795.1 Protopterus annectens | reverse complement strand
GATGGCTGAGGTTTACCTGCATGTATTACCATATCAACCTTTTTTTTAAGTTGCTGTTTGTGTTTAGCAATGGCTGGCCTATATGTTTTCTAGATATAACTTATAAAGCATTGTTTCTAAGAAAAGAGGATACAATTTCCAGTTCAGTTTTTAATGTATGATTAACAGATTAAGACAGAACATGCCATTTAAATAAGTTCTATTTCATTTAATGATTTTAATAAGTTCCAAATGCTCTTTATACAAAAAACGTTTACTCTTCTAACTAGTAAAAGTACAGTTATTAGGATAATTACTTCCCCCTTCAAAAAGGAAGTCCCACAGTGACTCAGCCAAACATATACATGAGTGTGTGTGTGTGTGTGTGTGTGTGTGTGTGTGTGTGTGTGTGTGTGTGTGTGTGTGTGTGTGTGTGTGCACGCAAACTTGCTCATGCGTACATATGTTTGTGTGTATGCATGTTGTTTTATATATATATATATATATATATATATATATATATATATATATATATATACATACACATATCTATGTATATGGGGTCTATATCAGCATTTCGAAAGATGAAAGTGTCGAATACCAGTTGGCCGACACGTATATGTCGAACTACGACATTGCTGAATGGCCAAATCACTGATTTCTTTCCAAGGGAAAGAAATCGGTTGGCCAAACACCAACGCCAAACACAAACAAACATTCTTTAGTGGTGGGCTTTGCTCCCCCACCCCCCCTAACTAATTATTCTAACTCTGAGACCACACTAAAGTCAGGGAAAGGGCAGGTGTAAGGAAACGGCCAACCGCTTTCTTTCCATTAGGAAGAAATCAGTGATTTGACTCTTCGGCAATGTCATAGTTCAACATTTACATGTCGTCCAACTGGTAGTCGCCATTTTTGTCTTTCAAATGCTGATATAGACCCATGTGTATATATACATAGATATATATATATATATATATATATATATATATATATATATATACACACACATAAATATATACATGCACACACACATGCTCAGACATTTTATATACATATATATATATATATATATATATATATATATATATATATATATATATATACTGTATATAAATATATGCATGTGTATATATATATATATATATATATATATATATATATATATATATATATATATATATATATATATATATATATATATATATATATATATATACATCTAGAGAGAGAGAGAGAGATGATACGATTTTCAGATTGGGACAGTTTTACTTCTACTTTTTGTCTAATTTTCAATTTTAAAGTTAGTTACTCCATCCATCCATCCAGCCATCCATCCATCTCTTCAAACCTCTTTTTCCACATGGGGTCAGGGTGTCACTGCAACAGTGACAATCACCTAGAGCCAAGGTTTACACATCTGAGTTGTTAGCTCTGCTCAGTTGTTCTTCCACACCACACCTGCACACTCCCATCTATGGCCAATTTAAGGTGTTCAATCCATCTATTGTATATCTGTGGAATGTGGGAAGAAACTGGAGAACTCGGAGGAAACCCGCGTGAACACAGGGAGGAAATACAGACTCCAGACAGATGGCAGCTGAAAAATGAACTAGGAACCTTTTTCTGGGAGGCGACAACACGTTCCTCTTCAACACTGTACTGCACATGTTGGCACAGTGGTTTAAGTTTACTTACACATTATTAGTTAATTTGGTCTTTAAAGCTCCATGCATTCTATGTTCCTTTTATGTGAAATAAATGTGAAGTCTGCTTCTGTTTCACTAACACAGTAGTACATCAAGTGCAGCACAAACTCCATAACCCTTAATCTTCCCTTATTGGCCTAATTTCACTCACTCTTACCTTTAATCTGTCCATGTTTCTTGCAGAATTCCCATAGTTTTGTCTAACATTTTTACTCTGTCCATCTCTCAGAAAACATTGGATTTCCTTGTAAAGCACTGACACTTAGAGTTAGACACTAATATTAGAGTTTCATAGATTATAATTAATTTTAGCTTCATAGATTACAATTATTTTTTCCAGAAAACTGATGCTGATGCAAAATCCGTTCTATTAATATACATACATACTGCACTTTTTGTTCCACCTCTTAGTTCCTTTTTTATCCATCCATCCATCAATCCATCTACAACCCTTTTTTCACATTTTTTACACATGGGGTTGGGGTATCATTGCACTAATGACAACCATCTAGAATCAAGATTTACACCTGGAGCATAAATACCTGGATGCACTACAAATCCAAAACAAAAATGAAATGAAAATCCAAGCTTGAAGATATCTCCTGAGTTTAATGGGCAATAGATAATACTAAATATAAAACATACAGAGATGTAGATAAAGCAATGTTCATGAGAACAAAGGCAATATCAATTGAACTTTCACCTGCACTGTAACAATAAACATACAAATCTAATCTTATGGATCAAAACAGCAGTCAGTATTTAAAATGCATGACCAGCTATACTAGGCCTAACACACGTGACATCCACATAAGTAATTAAAATCCACTGCTTATACATTTCAGATGAAACAGTGCAATATGTAAAGTTTATTTCTGCATTCTCATGAACAGCAGATTATTTGTGTTGGATTTAACAATTTTTTTAATGCACTGCTTTCTCTAATACTTGCAAACACTGCAATTTTGATAATTAAGTTTTGCAGTACATGCACTGCATAATAAAGGTTTGCAGACCCTGTATTTGTAAGTAAAAGGAGGGCTGGAATTCATTGCATGTACCAATTAACAAATAAGCAGTTTTGTAAACAAAATGTTTTGCTTTGTAGTCATTTTATGTATTTTTGCTTAATGTTTTCCAGAACAATAGTAAGAGGAAGTGTATTTATGATACAGCTTTAACAAGTCTGACATATATATAAAGGTTTAATCATCTGATAATTGAGTTGACTAATTTTGTTGACCTTTGTAAGTCACAATTCAGCTAAAACTGGCAAGGACAAATGCGAAGGTTAAATAAACTGCATGTGGAGCAGCCAGACAACATCAGGCCTTTGTAAGGAGTGCAAAAACTAGAGTTCTCCTAGGAAACCCATATGGAGATAGATGAACTATGAACCTCACTAGGATTGTAACCGGAGACCAGGCGCAGGCAGCAGACACAAAAATTGTTAACAGGTCCATTGCTTCACTATTTTAATTATCAAGCGTATGCCTTCTAGCTTTCAAAAAGAGACCAATGCCATGCACTGTGGCATTCTTCAAAGGATTGCATACTGAACATGGATTCTAGAGGCAAGAAAGGAAACAAGCAGTAGAAGCGAGTCTGGGAGGTAGGGTGCCTGTGTACAATGGTCAAGATGAATTTTGGAAGGAGAGAGACAATGCTTGAGATTAAACATTCAGTGTGACTTCAAAACTGAAAAGCCGCCATGTAAAACGTACCAAACCTTATAGCAAAGGAACCAGTAAACGCTTTCATCTTAAGATACTTTTTCAAACTTACATACTTTTCTTTACTCCAGTCTTTTATAAAGAACATGCAATGATCACATGACATGACAAAAAAATTACATGACCATCAACATTACTAATGTTTTAATCTCTTCCTTTTCAAAAATCCAATAAAATCCTCTCAGTTATTAAGTCCAGGTCATCGTTTAATGTTTTTTTTATTATAAATGGAGTAAAGGAATTCAAAAAGTGAAAAAAAAATAACCTTGAATAAGGAACAGTGAATACAGATGTATGAAAATGAGTGGGAGATACTGAAGAGTAAGAAATGAACATGAATTTGGGGAGCGAGAGTCAGTGCAAAGATGGTACATTTTTTCATTAGAAAAGGTTTCCAAAAATGACATTTCCTACATTTAATCTAGAAAACTTGCTGTTTTTAGTGTTGTAGAGAAGTATTTACTAAAATAAACAGTCCCCTGGATTTGCTAATCTTCCATGCAGGACTAGCTTAGTCCTGCACTGAAGCGGCCGTTTAGGAGCAGGACGGCAGCGTGCCATGCATATTAATGAGGCGCGCTGCCTGAGCTCCTAATCTTACATGGAACATCTAAGAGTGCAGGGGGTGTGTCTGAGAACAGACCTATACAGAATATACAGGCCCTCACAATGAAGAACAGCAGAAAGCCTCAGAAATGAGCGAGACCACTCATAGGTGTCCGCATATCCCCACCAACATTCTCCCTGATGTACAACAGCAAGTAAATACAAATAAAATGAACAAACCTTTTTTATTTTTTTAAAAATCCGATTAAAGCTAACCTTAGGTGCACATGTGTGTCCATTGCTTAGCTACGGTTAATGCAGCCTAAATGGCTGAAGAGGATAACAAGGAAGATATATGCAAATGAAGCAGCATAGCAATAGTGTAGTGGGCAGAGCATTCACCTTATAAGCAGGCATTCCCAGTTTGAGTCCCACTACAGCACATTCAGTTTTCCGTGGCAAAGCATGTTATGACTAATATGTTTGTTGCATAACCCACTAAATAACATATATTTGTGAACTGGTGTACCGCATTAAATGCACTTGTGAGGTGTCAATATCATAATAAATAAAGGGCTAGTAAGCAAGTTTAAGCACAAATAAGCAGTAGTTAGCATATTTAAGCACTAGTAAGTGAGTTTAAGCCCGTTTGCACAGGGGTAAGCAATGCACACACAGGTTAAGCAGTTTTGAAGCTAACTCTGTGTAAGCATACGTAACCAGAGGTAAGCAGTGCTTACCCTCACGCAAACCAGCTTACAACTGCTCAAAAGTGCCTTACTCACTCTGTATCCAATGACCCTTGTTCTGCCCAGCAACAAAATAAACAGCCTTACAGGTTTTGAATCCAGGACCCTATACACTATAGTCTCTGCAGTTAACCACCAAGCCATGACAGCAGTACAGAAGAATGAGGTATCAGCAAACAAGTCTTAACTATAGTAAAATCAAACTGAACCTGTGAAAGGAATCAGTATACAGACATATGTTCCATAACCCACTCCATAACATAAATATGTGAACTGGAGTACAGCAGTAAGCCAAGAAGTCAGGTGTAATTGTAATAGAGTGTTGAAGTCCCCAATAAAACAAAAGGACCCCATACAGTGTACGTACACGAGTCATGGATACCAGGCATACATATAAGATGTAATGAATAATAAATCAATGTCAAAAAAGAAATATAATATAATGGTTGTGCAAGTTGAGTGCATTTTTGTATATATATTTTTCTTTATTTTGCCCATAGCTTAGCCTTTTCAAAACTGGCCAATCACAAAAAAGTGTGGGAAATCGGCCCTACTTAAACCCAAGATCGTCTCAAAAAACTCCAGCTTTACTCTGTCGCATATTGCCTACTCAGAGATGATCTCTGCCTAATATACAAAGCTATGTCAAACCCAGAGCTGTTGGACATTCTCCACATAAAGAAATCCCAATCCCTCCGAGCTACACGCTCTGGGGACCTAAACCTTGTCACCACAATAAACAGAACATGCTGGAAAGGTATATTCCTGTCCCAGAGACTTCCCATACTCTTGAACAAACTATTTATCTATATCAAACAAAGCTCCTCATTAGCACTCTTCAAGAAAAATCTTGATGAGTGGATGGGAGATAGGAAATTCTCCCCAGGGATCACTTCTGTGGCTCTGCTTGACAGGGGCACAGGAAAATAATTTTCTTGGGTGGCAAAAGCCAGGGTACCATTTGGCTAGGTTTATACAGGCCCTAGGGCCAATAGCCTAGTACCTACCTACGAACCTATGTACCTAAAAGAGGCGGGAATACATCTCATAACTGGTTGTAGCTTCCCTTACAGGCACTATGTCTGGAAGGGGAGATGGTGTCCCCTTTCAGATGCAGTGCTGGTGCATCCAGGAATCCAGAGTCATGGCAGGACTCCTTGTCAAAGACCATGACCAGAGACTGCTGCAGGGCCAGTACCTGGGTTCCCAATATAAGGCAGAAGCCTGGGACCGTCTTGCCCATAACCTCACCAGTGCCACTGGCATACCCTGAACTGGTGAGCGGGTCAGGCATCACTATGCCAACCTGAAGTGGCATAAGGAGGACTTCTTGGACCAGTGGATCAAAGAGGCTAGAATGGCAGGGGCTGTACCAGCTGTGTGTAAGTATCACCCCACTATGTGTGTATTAATTGCCAGCTCATGTACCTCATGGATAGGTATGGCTAAATATTCCTCTTATGTCCTCCATGGCTGCAAGTGAGTGGGCCGCAAATCAGGAGGGCCATGGAAGTCACCTGCAGAGGTTGCGACGTGAGGCAGGTCAGTAATACTCTTGCATTTACTGTCATAGGAAATAAATTTAAAAGTATTAGTAAATTAATTGCCTGTATAAAACCTGTATTGTTTAAGGCAAGTAATGTATACACTGGAGAATATGGCAGGAAGAGTCTCATATAGTTTGTATGTAAATACAAGCGTAGTATCCTGACAATAAAGGTCTAACTGCTGGACTACATGTGTATACTCTGGTATCAAATGGTAATGTAGATTTGCAATCATGTAATAGTACTCTTGTATAAAGCACTGTTACCCACACTGCGCACCATAAGTAGAATGTGTAGGAATGCCTGTATATAACTGGTGTAATCCCCAGAGGCCATTTAGTACGACTGAGAGACACAGAGAAAACAGGGAAAATGCAGACAACAAAACCTGAATAGCACAGGCAACTGAGATGTAAACTGTTGTTTTTTAGCACACACGCCATGGTTCAAATCCTGACAGTGGTAGTAGTCTGCATACAGAACCATACCCCACAACTGTACAGATATGTCCAGAATGTCCAGTAAAGTGGCACATATCTGTTGCCTGTCAACCTGTCCCCATGGGAAATCAGTGGGATGATCCCAGACATATAGACAACAAACAGGAAATACAACTGATTGACACACATCTATGAGAACAAAGTTAGCACACTAGCAACTCCCCAACACCTTATGAGACTAAGAAGCCAGGTATGTCCCACTTACACCCCCATCTTGTCAAGCAGTAGTCAGAGTGTGTACAGTAACAGAGTGAGATGTATGTGCATAGTAGTAATGTGGAATCTGGTACTGTATGTGGCAACAATCAGGTAGTGCTAACAAACATTTCTCCCACAGGTCTATCAGACACCAACACTGTGCCCAGAAATACAAGAATGATACCCTGTACTGGTACTGTTTACATTGGTATTGTATGGCATTGTGAGTGATGCAGTTTCTCTGAATAATGAGGTATTACTCATCACTGTCACCCACACTGTCCTACAAAATATAACTGTCTAGGAACTCTGTATAAGAGTGTTGTAATACAAGGTCAGAATGCAAAAGCACAGGAGAATTATAAGACAGAAAGCAGATAGGGGATATACAGGAATATCTATATAGCACACACAACTCTTATGGACAGTGTTTAAGTTGTAGCAGACACACCCATGGTCTGCATCCTAGGAGTGGAAGTAGGCTGCATACATAATCATACCCCACAACTGTACAGATGAGACCAGAATGTCCAGTATATGGGCCCATATCTGCTGCATGTCCCCCTGTCCCCCTGGTAAGTTTGTGGGATGATTCCAGATGTTTATACAGCAAATAGGGAATACATGTGATTGTCCAACATCTATGTAAACAAACCTGTCACTGTAGCAACTCAAAACTGTTAGGAGAGTAATAAGCCAAATATGTGCTATCTACACCCCCATGTTGTCAAGCTGTGACCAGAGTGTGTACAGTAAAAGAGTGTGATGCATGTACATAATACTAATGTGTAATCTGGAACTTTGCGTGGCAACATGCAGGTAGTGCCAACAAACATTGCTCCCACAGGTACGTCATATATGAACACTGTGCTGAGAAATAAAAACCATTATACCCTGTACTGGTACTGTTTACTCTGGTATTGTAGGGAATTGTGAGTGTTGCAGTTTCTCTGAATAATAAAGTATCACTGATCACTGTCACCACTATTTTGCTACATAATATAACTGTGTAGGAAAGCATGTATATGTGTGTGCCAAGTCGCTAAAGGTTGAAGATGGCAATATTCCAGATATGTCCCAGTGCACCTGCATGTGGTCAACACATGGCCAGAGTCTGTGCAGAAAGAGTTGAATAGCTATGTGCACAACATCAACCTGGAATCTGGGAGTATGTGTAGAAACAGTTAGTTGATGTTAACATGCATTCCCTCCACCGGTATACCAGGT
Organism: Protopterus annectens; assembly: GCF_019279795.1. Lineage (NCBI taxonomy): Eukaryota > Metazoa > Chordata > Ceratodontiformes > Protopteridae > Protopterus > Protopterus annectens. Next base: position 1,489,713,690 of record NC_056731.1, on the reverse strand, counting down.
AATAGGTGTATACTGCAGGTAAAACCAGTTCATGTATAACAATGATGATAGCCATATCACTGTCCACACTAGGGCTATAGGGTAATGTAGTAAGACTTGTAAGGTACAGATAACAGCACTGACTAGGAAAGTAATGTGGACTACAGGAATATACTAGTTGTTAACTGACATCTCCCCCCCACCACATCACCAACAATAAACAACATACCCACCCCAACCGGTATGTAATGACCCCAATGTTCTGATAATGTCCTACTATTTGATAAATATTTTAATTGTTCCCATGCATCTGCTATATTGAATTATTCCAACATTGGTGGCATGGTGTCATCAATGCACCTGCATGCTGTTCTTAATACCACTGTGGTCCCATATATGCATATGTTCTGTTTGCTATGCAACTGTTACATATCTGGTGTCTGGGTTAATGGGAATATCTATGCATGCAGTTATACCTAACCATGGAATGTGTTGACTATTACTAACACACATATGATGATAAACTCAAAACTCTATAGCACATTTGGGAAGGCCGGTCCCAGCGGACCCACCTATCCGACCTCAGCTGGCCGTGGCACCGGGCACCAACATGTCTGGGGCCCAACCTGGGACCTCCCTGTCCATTGGTCCTGCACCACCTTTGAGTGGAACCACCTCAGGGGATGGGGCTCACCCCCCTGGGAGCAGGCATGGACAGGAACCTGTCACCCATTGCCAGGTCTGGGTCATGGTGCATAGCGAACTCAACCAGCAGCTTGGTGATCTACACCAGCTCAAGGGCCGTGTGTTGCGACTAGAGGGTCAGCCTGGCTCTGTGACTCAGCCTCCTGCACAACCACCTTCGGGGCTGTGAAGGTGCAGTGGTAACTGCCCATGGGTGGGGACCTCAGTCACACTGTGTCCAGCAGGGGACTCGTGGGCTTTTGATTTCCCAAAGCCCCTCCCCATCAAGGTGTTTACCCCCCACATGTGTCACATACTGCCCCTGTATGAATCTTGTTTGTCTTGTTTGTGAACCTACCCAACCTACCTCCGCAAATATACCTACTATCTCTCCCCAACATCCCACTCTCACCTGAAAAAAAAATAAAAAAAGGGCAATCTGTTCCCCCCAAAAAATATCGCCCCATACATAGCTGTCTATTTCACACATGTGTCCACTGGACACATGTAATCAGGTCTAATTGGCATCACAACTTATTATTGTTGTCCTCATCCCTCTCCTACAGGTTTGAGTGTCCAAATCTACCTCCAAATTCAGTGTATATGCGCAACTGTTCCTGTAGAAGAAATGGGCAGCTATGGACCTTCCCCACACCCTTCCTGCACATCCCTAGCTATTTTCCCCTACTGTCTTTCCCTCTTTGTGCCCCTTTTTCACCACTTTCCTATCAACCCTTTTTTCTTTTCTTTTAAGGAAGTTAGTGCGGGGGTTAGAGGGAGTAAGCACTTTTAAGCAGTAGTAAGCGGGTTTAAGCCTGTTTGTGCGGGGGTAAACAATGCCTACACAGGTTAAGCAATTTAGAAGCTAACTGACTATGAGGAACTGTAACCAGAAGTTAACAGTGCTTATCTCCGTGCAAATCCATTCAAAAGTGCCTTAATCACTCTGTATCCAATGGCCCTTGTTCTGCCCAGCAACAAAATAAACAGCCTCTTTAAGACTCAAACCCAGGACCCTGTACACCATAGCTAAAGTGATTTAGCACTAAGTCATGTCAGATATGCATAACCCTGATGTTTTCACAAACATATCATCCAGCCCAGTCATTCAACATTACAGTACAGGGAATGTATTCCAACATGTAGATGTAAGTGTGTGTGTGTGTGTGTGTGTGTGTGTGTGTGTGTGTGTGTGTGTGTGTGTGTGTGTGTGTGTATATATATATATATATATATATATATATATATATATATATATATATATATATATATATATATATATATATATATATATATATATATATATATGGGTCTACTTATTTTGACCTAACTTTCATTTGCCTGACACTCATTTTCCTGACCCCATTTGACTGAAATTTCATTTGCCTGACACTTCATTTGCCCGACACTTCATTTGACCGACAAGTATTATTAGAAAGAAAATGGAATATGCCCCCTTCCCCACTGTAGTGCAACCCTGGAGTTAGAATATATAGTTAGGGGGGGTGTGGGGGGCACATATGATATTGTTAACTTTTGATGTAATATTGCTTAGTAAAAGAAAAGTAAGTGGGGGGCTTCAAACCTCACACCCCCCGTTGCGGGGGGCTGTGCCCCCCACACCACCCTACCTATATATTCTAACTCCAGGGTCACACTACAGTGGGGAAGGGGGCATATTCCATTTTCTTGCTAATAATACTTGTCGGGCAAATGAAGTGTCGGGCAAATGAAGTGTCAGGCAAATGAAATTTCAGTCATTTGGTCTCAGGCAAATGGGTGTCAGGCAAATGGGAGTTAGGTCAAAAGAAGTAGACCCATATATATATATATATATATATATATATATATATATATATATATATATATATATATATATATATATATATATATATATATATATATATATATATATTATCTACATAGATAAAACATATCTATATATGTATATATTGCTTGTTGCACAGATTTATACATATGATGTTCATATTTTCTCTACAAACAGTTGATAGTTTTGTATTATGCCTACAAGCTGGCATTTTTTGTAATTTAGTGTTAGGGGACACATTTACCACATATATACATATTTTACAGAGGTACTAAGTAATGGCATATATTATATTATTTTAATTTACTGGTAAAGAAACAATTCAGAAAACAAGGGAGTCTGTGTCTTTAAACATTTGTATGCTTAATTATTCAATTATTTAATTGTTTTCAATCAATGGCTTAATTGTTGTATGTATAAAAGGATGGTCTTGCTGACTGTCGGGTATTCTGAAGAAGTCAATCCTAATATTTGACGAAAGCGCTTATAAATTTTATTTATTCCTGTATCCTGCTCCATTTTCGTGCTTTTTGTTACTTGGTGTTTTTCTTCAAATTTCTGATATCTATATATGTAGATATAGATATAATATAGAAATATATATGTGTATATATATGTATATATGTATATATATATATATATATATATATATATATATATATATATATATATATATATATATATATTTATTTATTTATTCATTCCAATTTGTTGACCGGGGGGTCCACTGGGCTTGGGGAGCCCGTTTTCAGTGGAGGCCCGGGGAGAAAAGCTCCACAATACAAAGTTTAATTACATGATTAATTACAAAGAAAGTTAGGATTACAAACAACAGGTAGCATTCTAAACAGAAAAAGAGAAAAAAAAATATTTACAGTTTAGTTCTACTGGGCTTAGGGAGCCTACTTTCAGTGGAGGCTCGGGAAGAAAAAGCTACACAATACAAAGTTTAATTACATGAATGCTTTCAGTGGAGTCTCGGGGAGAAAAGCTCCACAATACCAAGTTTAATTACATGATTAATTACAAAGGAAGTTAGGGTTGCAAGCAACAGGTAGCAATTAAAGGAGTGAGAAAAAAATATACAGTTTAGTTCAGGAGTAAAAACAGGCATATAGTATCGTGGCTAGATTTTGCTGTTTGGTTACATATATAATCAACAATTTAAAGTGAGGTTAGGAAGGTAAGAAGGTTAGCCTGGAGTAAAGGGAGATGAGAGCTTGAGAGGAATGTGTGGAAGAGTACAGTTGCATTTCCTTTTTACATAGAGGTAAGAATGAAGTTGAGTTTTGAAGTTATTAAGGTTGTCACAGGACCTCAGTGTGGAGGGCAGAGCATTCCATTTTTTACCTAGGGAATAAGATAGCAGAAGCTGCCCAGCAGGGCGCTTGGGTTTATGGATGGTGATCAAGTTTTGGTGGGTAGATCTAAGAGGTCTGAGGGGGTTATAAGGTTTCAGAATATTGGATAGTGCAGGGCAGTTAGGTTGGAACAATAATTTGTGGGCTGTGGTAATTTGGTGAAGGTCAAGTAGATTGGGGAGTTCAAGCCAGTTTAGTGAATGTAGGGAGGTGCAGTGGTGAGAGGAGGATTTGGCATTCATGGTGAATCTGGCTATTTTATTATAACATACATCCAATTTGGAAGTGAGTGTGGAAGATAAATTAGTGAGCAGAGAAGCGCCATACAGTAGAGAGGGAAGTAGATAGGTTGTGGCGAGAATTAGTTTGGTGGAAGGAGAGATTGATTCTGTAAAGCAGGTCTAGTTTTATGTGGGTTTTCTTGATATTTAGCTGGATGTGATTGTTAAATTTTAGGTGTTTATCAATGGTTACACCAAGAAGTTTGGCGGAGGGTATGACCTCGATAATGAAGTTGTTAAGGCTGGTGATTTGGAGTACGTTTTTGTTAATAGGGAAGGATTTTGAGGGAGAGAATAGCAGGATCTTAGTTTTGTTGGCATTTAGTGAGAGGTGATTTTGAAGCATCCAATTTTCGGTGGTAGAGAAGGCAGTTTGAGTTAGAAGTTGGAGATCTTTTAGGTTATAGGTATAACAGATCAAAGTGGAATCATCAGCGTATTGCACAATTTTGGTATTAGGTATGGCTTTGTGGAAGTTGTTAATAAAGATATTGAATAGCAATGGACCAAGAATTGAACCTTGGGGTACTCCAGTGGGGGTAGGGAGGAAAGTGGAGGTGGCCTGGCCCCATTTCATGGCTTGGGATCTATCAGAAAGGTAGCTGAAGAACCAGGAAAGAGTTTTATGGGAGAGGTTGAGGTTAGACAGATGATTTAGTAAGTGACTATGGGAGATGGCATCGAAGGCTTTAGATAAGTCTAGCAGAACAGAGGATACCATATTACCACAGTCATGAGCTAAATTGACAGAATGTAAGAAGGAGAGAAGGGCAGAGTTGGTACTGTGTCCTGGACGGAAGCCGTGTTGGGTAGGGAAGAGTAGTTGGTGTTTGGTAAGGAATGGCAGGAGCTGAAGGTGGATACATTTTTCAAGAATTTTGGAGATTGGGGAGAGGATGGCTATGGGGCGGAAACTGGAGGTGTTACAATTTTTGCCACCCTTGTGAAGTAGAAGAATAAATGCAGAAAGCCATAGTTTGGGTACATAGGTTTCAAGTAATGATCTATTGATCAGAATGCTGATAGGAAGAGCAATATTGTCAGAGGCTATTTTTAGGAAGGAGGAAGGAATGCTGTCAGGGGCATTGGAGCAAGGTTTTAGTTTAGCGAGAAGTTTCTTTATTAGGTTGGTGGAGATGGGTTTGAGTTCAAAAGTAGGGGGGGTGGGAGGAGGGAGGGGAGGATTGAGCAGTAGGAGGTAGAGGGTTATTGTTGGTAAAGGTCTTGGTTAGCTCAGCAATAGAAGAGGTAAAGAAGGTATTGAACATTATGGCAATTTCAAGGTCAGATTTGCTGGTGTCAGGGCAAGGGTTGTTTTTTTTATCAGGCCTAAGGAGGGAATTAATAGAGTTCCAGAACTGTTTGGTTTTTTTTGTGTGATTTGCTTGTAGTTTGATGTAGTAAGACTTTTTGTCTTTAATAACTTGTTTTTTGTCTAGGTTTATCAGCTGTTTATATTTAAGTAAGATTTCTGGCTGTTTATGATGGAGGTAAGCTTTCAAGGTTTTATCTCTTTGTAGCATCATTTTTTGGTGTCTTTGGTGAGCCATGGGGTGGTTTTTGTTTTAACTCTTTTTGTTCTTATTGGTGCTAGGGAGTTAAGGACAGTTTTGAATGTAGAATTGAAGTAGTCAATGGCTGCATCTATAGGAAGAGTTTTTAAGGGGTTCCAGTTAGTTAGCTTAAGGGGGTCAAAGAAAGTAGTAGGGTTAAAATTAGAGAGGTTATGGGTATGAATGAAGTGGGGGGAGTGTGGGGAAATGGGTGTAGCCCGATGGATGAAGGCAGGGAGGTGGTCTTCTAATGGGTCAGGAATGACACCAGATTTTATGACTTTGTTAGGATGGGATACTAGCATCCAGTCTAGTATGTAGCCTGGGGGGTTGTTTTTGTTAGGTCTAGAAATAGAGTTCATAAGTTGAGTAAAGTTAAATAGATTGATTGATATGGTGGGATTAGGGTGAATATTTTTTTCCAATCTATATTTGCATCTCCCATGATGTAGGTTTCTAGCTTAATGTTAGAGGAGGTCCAGGAGAGGATGTCTTCCAGGATATTAGTGTTATTACCAGGAGAAATATAGAGGGAAATGATACAGATGCTCTTATGGTTGTTCAGTTTTAGTAGGCCAGTTACAAGTTCAGAATTATTGAAAGAAGGAATGGGATTAGGATATGGAGTGATGGACAAGTGGTTGGAGTAGATTAGGGCTACACCACCACCTCTTCAATTTTGGTGGTCAGAACGGAGAGATAAAAATCCAGGGGAAGGAATTCAGAGTCACTTATGTGAGGTTTTAGCCAGGTTTCAGAGATGGCTACAATGTCATGTGAGTTGTGATTGAGCCAGGTGTGAAAGTGGGTTAATTTATTATTCACGCTTTGGACATTGATGGTGAGGAATTTGAGGTATTTATTGGTGGATTTGTTGTTGCTGTTAGGGTGGTTTGTAGGAGAGTAGTTTGGTCCTGAATTGGGGTGAATGTCACCAGCTAATCAAAGGTGCATGAGAAAGGGAATACATTTATTTGGTTTACATTTAGATAATGGTGGCTGGTAGAGAATAGGTTTAGGTTTGCAGTATTTAGTGGAGCTTGGGAAAAGTTTTACTTTTAAGAGAAGGATAGGGTGGGAAGGAACTAAGGAGGCTGAGATGTTGTGGAAATGGGCTGTGAGGGAGGGGTGGAGAGGTAGTGGTGATGGGTGTAAATGGATGTTGGTGCAGGAGGTGGCATGGTAAAGAGGTAGTAGAAGAAGGATGAGGATAGATGTTGAGGTGAGGATGTGAGGAAGAAGAGTGAGCATGGTAGATGAAGTCTGTCAGAAGTGATAAAGGAGTGGGTAATGTGAAATAAGGTGGGAGAGGGGTGTGGTAATGAGAGCTAGGTTGGTTGGGGGGGTTGGAGGAACAGTGTTTGAGGATTGGCTGGTGGAGAGGGAGGGGTTTTAGGAAGAGAATAAATGGAGGAGTACTGGGGGTGGGTGGTAATTGGGGGCAGGGTAGGGGAGCGGAGTGAACCAGTAGGGTTAACTGAGCGGGATAGAGCAGCAGAGCGAGAGAGACCAGCTGAAAAAGTATCAGCCACTACTGTTCACAGTAAAGGTAAGTAGGTTATTTGGTGGAAGACTATGAGGAAAAGTGTTACTTTTATGTAAGAACCAAGAAAAAAAACAAATATAGGGGAGCTTTGTTCCTTAGTTAGTTTAAGGTAAGTGAGGGGGTGAATATCAGGGTTTAGAGAGCGTGGTTTGGGATTTGGAAGGCTTTGTTAAGTTACAGGCAAATAGAGGTAATGTTGAACATACAGGGTTTAAAAGTGATACAAGCTATAGGCTGGATGGGTGCTGCCACCTAGTGGAGAAAGGAAGGATAGCAGTCAGGAAAAAAAAGAATAAAATAGGAAATCTCTTATAGATAAGTCTCTTATAGATTATACTACCTAGATTTCTGAGACTAGAGAACAGTGAAATACAAGTGGGAGGGGGGTAGTAGTGGTCTGCGGTAGGCTGCTGATTCACACACATGGAAGGACAAGCTAACAAATAGGTAGTCTAAGATAAGTGAGTCTAGTGCAAGGCTACATACATTCAAATGGAAATAGTTATGGGAGTCTGCACTGAAGTTCTTTTTCTTGAGTGGTCCAGACTAGTAGGCAGGAATGTCCAGGAAAAAACCGACAGAGGTTTTGCAAGAGGAAGTTCTTATATTTCAAAGGCTGGGATGAACCTTCAGGAGTGGAGTACTGTGAAAAGAAAGTAAAAAACATACCAGTTTAGGTGATTAAAAATAAGAGAAGATAAAGAGGTAGAGAAGAAGGAGATAGGGGAGGTAAGTGAGAAGTGGTCAGCAGAGGAGGGGTTAAAAAGATGTAGGGATAGATCTAGAGGAGGGTTATATAACTGAGGGAGAGTTGGAGTAAAGAGGAAGAATGGGAGAGAAAAAAAACAGCAAGGTATGGTTATAGGAGAATGTAGGAGTAGGCAAGGAGTGATGCAGTTGTCCGAGTCTTAATTCACTAATGACAAGTCACACAAGCCCAAGTCAAAATGCATTAACCAGCTCAAATGTTGAGTAGGAGGAATACAGATTGCAATTGGATAACATCGGTTTCAGGCAAACAATGTAAGCAATAGTATGTAGCATATAACTATAAGACTGCATAAATGTCTAGACACTATTTAAAGATATATCATTAACTATATATAAATGAACAACATCAATTCAGGCAGACAATACATGTAAAGTGAAGAAATAATACATATAATTTAACTATAAAACTCTATAACTATGCCTAGGTACTAAATTAAGTTATATCAATATAACCAGGTAGAGACAAAATAGCACAGCTTTCAAATATCAGTAAATAAGGATGAAATCAAGATATGCCAACATACAGCAATTCAGGTAATGCAGATAAGATCAATGCAATATATAGTAAGTTTTGACACTAAAGGTAGGGCTCATATGGTGCCGAAGCCATATAGGGATTAACATAAAAATACCAGGCAGGCATACAACACTGTTTGGATGGCGTTCTTACACAGGCCACTTTTTAATATTCATTTGTGAATCTAATGCTAAACATTGTATCCAGTTATGGCTCCTAATAAGAGAGAAAGCAGGCTCATTGTCTTTGTTCATTAAACGTCCATTGTTTAGCTTACTGACCAATTTGAGTGCTAAAACTATGATAAGCGTAGAAATGTAATATATATATAAACATATATACATACAAATCCATATATCTATAGATATATATGTCTACATCTCTCTCTCTCTCTATATATATATATATATATATATATATATATATATATATATACAGCAAGTTATATATATGTAAGCAGATATATATATATATATATATATATATATATATATATATATATATATATATATATATATATATATATATAGGTATATACAGACATACATCTGTAGATAACAATGGAAACATAACAAAAACATATATGTCCACATGCACCGTTAATGGGGTTGAGAGGCCCCAATCAACATACATCTTTTACTAATAGGTATACCCCCCCATAGCCAAACACGTTTGCCCTGCAGTACACTACCAACTGTTGCATATCCCATAACCAGGCCCTGACATGACATAGGCACAAGATGTTTACAGTACTCCATCCCACCTGTATGATGCCAGGCTGGTATCAGTAACATATGATGCAGTACAGTCTGGCTCCCATAGGGAATGTCCAATGTGGAAGCTATCAACATCCCTAGGATACATATACACAGACTCATATATACAAATACAGATATACATGTATGCATGTATATATATATATATATATATATATATATATATATATATATACACACAGAGATATGAATAGTAAGATACCCTGCAACTCTAACTATCGGTCCGGAAGCCACCATTTTAAGCTTAAAATAATACCACTGAAGTATGTGTCCCAGTAAATAACTACTACATAAGCTAATCTTTTAATTAATGCTAGACTTTATAAGCACAACAAGAATTTACAGTGTTTTTTTTTGCTAGTCACCACGAAAAGCAGACGCCAGCAGCTCCTATCCTTTGTCTTTAGTTATCCACTATCCTCATACTGTTTCTGTGTATATTCTTCTGTTCTGTACTTTACCCTTCCCTGAATTCATTTCTAGCCTCACTCATAATTGCCTTTCCTAGTGCACCTGCCCTATTTTACTGTCCTGCTTTTAGCTGCTAGTAATACCTTTCTCTCCCCCTCCAAAGCCCCTCTCTATTCTAGCTTATTTTAACAATACAGCACTGGGTTTGCTTCAAGTAAATCTACTTGTGTAGCTTGAGGCCAGTATCCTTTTGTAAGCCTACTGTTGCTCATATTTTATTTATTTTTATTTTATTTCTGGTGACTATACCTTTAGAAACTTTATATCCTTGTCTCTCAAGCTAGTTTTTCACTATCTTTTTCTGATTGTTTCTATGACTTCATCTTGACCAGGGTGCTAGCCCCACTCGGTTTGCTCCCCTACCCTACATCCATTCCCACCCACCCCCATTACAATTACCTTTATACCTAACTATCCCTCCCCTTCCTGTCCCACTAGCCACTACAATTCCACTTCCTGCCTATTGTCACAACCACCTTACTAATCTGTCAATCTTGTCAACACCACTTCCTCTATACCACTGTCTCTCTACCTACTCTGTCTGACCATATTTTATTCCAACATGTATTACTTTCTAATATCTTCACTACTCCTTATTCTCTCTATCTCCACCTCTTACCACTCCAATCTCTCTGATCTACTCCTGTGTTCACCAACTTCTCACTCATACAGCATATATCCAACTACTTCAACTTTTACTATCTCCCCTAATCTCTTTACTACCTCTACCTCAATTCTATCCATAATACAGGTTTTTAAACCTTCCCACAAAGCTAAGTCAAAACTATACAAACTCCATCTAGCATCTACTACACACTCTCTCCTCACTAAAAACATACTTTGTTCTGGAGATATCCATCCCAACCATGACCCTTCTTCTCTCTCCAAAACTACCTCTACACTGCCCACATCTTACTCCTCTAACAGTCACCAACCTCAGTCACAACAATCATCTCCATCCAAATACTTTATTTACTCATTGAATATTCAGAGTCTAGCAAATAAAGTCACTGAGCTGCACTCATGGATAGCTCTCAATAGCCCTCACATCCTCTCCCTATCTGAAACCTGGCTCAAACAACAAATCTCAAATAATGAAATACTCCCACCAGGTTATAATATCTTCCGATCTGATAGATCTGTAAAAAAGGTGGTGGTGTGGCCATCCTCTACTCAAACATTTTTAACCTCTCACCATACCCTTCCCCAATTCCTGACTTCCTCCCAACTGATATCATCATCCTTAACTGCCTTCTGATTCTCCACAAAAAACTTGTAATTGCCTCTATCTACCTTCCTCCTGGTAACAATCTACCCATTCTTGAAAACATCCTATCCTGGTTCTCCCACAACATACCATATGAGACACTTATCCTTGGTGATGTCAACATTGATTGGTCTAAACTCACAACTGACTCCCCCCAACTCAGTATCCACCTACACGGCTTCCACCAACTTATAATATCTCCCTCTCGCTTTCATAAAAATTCCACTTCCAGCTCCATCATAGACTGGATCCTTACCAATTCCCCTCACCAATACCGCAGTCCCACCACCTTACCTGACTCCCTCAGTGATCATCTCCCTACCACCATCTTAAGACACTACTCCCATATTCCTAAACCCCACCTTATCAAAGACTGTTGAAATCTATCGACTTTCAATTCATCCCAATTTAACTCCATTTTGCACAGCATAGATTGGTCCATCCTAAAACACCTCCCCCTAAACGATGCTGTAAGCACTTTCAATAGCATCTTCATGAATACTCTAAACTCCTTAGCTCCCTCTAGGAAGATCAGAATAAAATCAAGCCACGCTCCCTGGATCTTCAAAGAGACTAGGTCCCTTATGAAACAAAGAGATTGTGCTTGGAAAGCCTGGACTAAAACTGAACAACCATCTTTTCTTCAAAAATACAGGCAACTGAGGAACCTTGCAAAAAAACACACAACTAATGACAAAAACTCATACTATAGCTCTGCTCAGCTTAACAACAAATCCAATCCTCGAAAATTTTGGTCAGCTCTCAACAACATCCTCTGTCCTGGAAAGCCCTCTAATCTCTCCCCATACCCTAACTCTTCCTCTCAGGAAACAGCTACCCCCCTGAATAAACACTTTATCTCTTCCATCCAAAATCTGGTAACCTCTAAGCCAAACTCTACTTCGACACCCACCTCTCCAAGTCCTACTAACACAACTTTGTTTTCTTTTGAGCCAGTTCCCATTACTTACATCAAATCTCTACTACTCAAGCTAAAACCTTGCTCTCCTTCCACTGACAATCTATCTCCTACATTCCTCAAACTTGCTCCTGACTCAATTGCCTATCCTATATCTATACTAATTAATCAATCTATTCTGGAATCAACTGTCCCCACCTTTGGAAATCTTTCTTCACTATCCCTCTTCATAAAGGTGGAAACTCCACTGACCCCTCAAACTACCGACCCATTGCCATTCTTTCCCCCCTCTCCAAGATATTAGAAAAATGTATTCACTCACAGCTTCTCAATCACCTCCTCACACACCACTTACTTACACCTACCCAACATGTGTCCTCACCACAGCACCACCACTGCCCTCCTCTCCTTCACTCATATCATTGCAGAGGCTCTAGCCAACAATAAACTAATTTCCTGTCTCTTCCTAGATCTCTCCAAAGCCTTCGATACTGTCTCTCATCCTCTACTACTATCCAGACTCGCAAATCTCCACCTATCCCCCTCTGCACTTGCCTGGTTTAATAGTTACCTATCTGGCAGGGAACCATCTGTCAAATGGCTCTCATCCTCCTCACCTTTCTTTCCCATCTCCACTGGTGTTCCCCAAGGCTCCATCTTGGGACCCCTTTTGTTTAACATCTTCACCAATGATCTTTACACCTCATGCAAAGAATCCTCCCTTATTCAGTATGCCGACGACTCCACACTTATATCCATTTCAAATAACATTCTTGAACTACACTCCCTGACCAAACAGGCCCTACTATCCACTGAACAATGGCTGTCTAACAACCTATTGATCCTAAATCCCCAAAAGACCAAACTCCTACTTTTCCTTCCCCATTCTCTTTCTCATCACAAAACCTCCTTTTTTATTACATCTTCTAACAATACAACTATCCAATCTGACACCCACACAAAACTCCTAGGGGTCATTATCGATGATGAACTCAAGTTCAATCTACACATACTCCAATGTATAAAAAAAAAAAAAAAAACAGAAACTAGGTCTGCTATATCGGAACAAAAAATTCCTAACCCCTGAATCTAGACTTACCCTGGGCCAGGCACTCCTCCTCCCCTCCCTCTTATACGCCACCCCAGTTCTTAGCAGTATCCAGGCCTCCACTCTAAATAAACTCCAACAGACTTACCATAAAATAGCCAGATTCATTACTAACTCCCCATACAACTCACACCACTGCATTTCTTTAAACTCTCTTCAATGGCTTGAGCTTCCCCAATTTCTGCTATCTTATCAGTTTCATATGCTGCACTCTATTCTTTATAAACCCTCCTTCTGTCCATCTCTATCTTCCATAGTCTCCATCTACATCCCATCCCAGACCCTCGGTACTTCTAACCAATAATTACTTGATATCTACCAGCCAAATAGGTCAGTAGGCAAACTACTCTACAAACACTCCTTTGCCCATGCTTGCAACAAACATCCCCTCGACTTACGTTCAATCTCCCACACCTCACACTTTAAAAATGAACTAAAAGCTTATTTTCTCAATTCCAGAGCCTGCCCTTGCCATGACCCTACCTAGTCTTCCTTCTCTTTATGTACCGTCAAAAGGACCATATTTAGTACATCATTACACCTCTCTCTCAAATGTGTCTACTATGCATTTGCATAATTTTATACAAACAAAAAATGTTTGTTGACCTATTGAACTATATCAATGTAAAATTGTTACTTAGCTTCTTTTTAATGCAACTTTAACTTTATGCATGTAACCCAACATATGTGAATCATTTTGCTATAACTGCTATTATATCAATATTGTTTAAAATTGTACTTGTTTTAAAATGTACTACTGGAGCTTTTCTCCTCGGGTCTCCACTGAAAATGGGCCACAAGCCCAGATGGACAAACCTGATTAACAAATGTCAATAAATAAATAAATAAATACTATGTAGAAGGTGCACACAATATGGAACAGCCACTATGTCTACAGTTACCACCTTAACAACTGGACACTGTATGAGCCACCCATACAAATGACAATCATTCCATGCAACATATACCCACAGAGAGGTCAAAGGATATAACACTACACACAGGTTTGCATAAATGGGAAAGCTTTATTTGTGTACTATTATAGTTGTATATGCCATGTCACGTAGCTGTTTAGGCATTGACATCCATATAAACAGAGTAATGCAACTGTGAAACAGTTATACTAATACAGTAGTCTGGAAAGGTTTACAAATGTTGCTGTCCAGGCCGAGGCCTTCAAGTAGTACAATAGTAAAGACAGACTGGGCCACAGGATAACAAACAATCGACAGTAAGTAATGCAGATGTATAGTTCAGGAGCCTCTATCTACACTCTGTACACAATCCCTAAGGGGTAAAGAACTCAGTTGATACAATGGGATGTAACTGTTACATAACAAGGCATAACTGGCACCATCACAAGTACACTGACAGACAGAACAGTCTGTATGGCAGGAGGCGGTAGGCCTGCATTTACCAACAGTGGATTGTATGGTAATGTACATCCAGATACCTTAAGGCAGCATAGACATGGTGTGTGTGGGTGGTCACATCTGCATTTATCATGTGCACCATTGGCTACTGACAGACATCCTAAGGACATCATAGGACAGTACCACTGCTAGCACGTAATGCTCTTGTGGACTACAGCAGAGATATTGGAAAATATATGTGGACAGACTGACACACTCTGGACAGTCCAAAGGTATACACAGAACCCTTTAGTGTAAGACAGGTAGACCAAGCCTGACAATATGGATGCTAACAGCCATGTAGATGGGTATAACATGTAACTACTAGTACACATTTGCCCCCATAGGTTATGCATTCATAAACCCCTGTCTGTCCTGACACATGATAACCACTGGTACAGAGGTGCCATGGCCACATACTAGCCACTGGATATTGACATACATCTGTACAGCATCCCACTGCTCTGTCTGACATACATGACTGTTATGGTGGCCCGGCAGCAGTATATCTGGTAAGTATCTGGACATGAAATCTCACTGGGTAAGTACACTAAGCTGCTAGGCATGTAACAACGCACTGTGCAGGCTACAGGCAGACTGGCTCAACACTGGCCTACACTTCCTATGGGGAATGCACATGTACCAGCATGTATAGCAGGCACTACAGGCATGTCACAGCACAGAGTATGATACACCTGTGTGAAAGTGCATAACTGCAACCACTGTAAACACAGCCACAGCCACATATGGTAAGCTAGCATAATATTACAGTATATAGACTATCTATCTGTGCAACACCATTCTCATATGAGCCATTCACACACTAACCCTACATATACTAGGCCGCTCCATAGTGTTGCCCGAAGCCTGTCTATGGTATGTGACATGTGTTTGTATGGCCCTACAAACGTGTAAGCTGATAGGGTAACATACAGTGGAGTTGCATGTAACATCAGATAGAACAGGACAATGAACAATGACATCTACCACAGTCTGTACTCAGGCCAAAGTACATATGAACAATACACACAGTGTTGATAATCACCATAAGTACACAGACCTCAATACTGTACACACAATCACAGAATGTCCAGGTTATGTCATAAATTGTAACCCCTACTACACATAACATGTGTAGCAGTCTGATATCTCAATGGCTTGTTATCAGACATGATGACACTAATTATGGTGTACAGCACATATGCACCTCTTACTGCATGACATATATACAAAGGTTGACAGAGTTGTGGCTGGAGGCACATACACAGGGCCAATATTGACATGTTGCTGTGATATCCTCATACATTTACTGTTGTAACAGGGTTTGTTGCAACATATGTCCTATGAGGGATATGAAGTCAGTAACTCTCACGGCTGTCACCATGTACAGACTGCATTCCTCACACTACCTTCTGCAGTTCACAGATAGGTGCTCTGTGGGTAACACATGAAGACAAAGGCACCACATACAGTCTAGTCTGCAGAAGACCCTACAGATGGGGGTTTCCTCATAAACATAGCACTGACATAGCAGCTATTAAAACATGTAGGACAGCCATATCCACACACCGTGTTAAACCAACATTACTCCAAATGCAGTATAGAAGAACTTACAGTCTGTAGTCAGGTCAGACACATCCCCGTCCTGTGTGTTGCCCTGTTTCCACAGTGTATTTTGTTACAGGTAGCTCCCCAATCCATATGAGATGCTGTTTGCCAAACAATGGATCAAGTTCCTGCTCACAGTAAATGCAAAGGCCCGACACCAACATGATGTTCCTAGATATTGGAGTGTGTTTCCAAGCAATTGGCTATGGGAATGTTACCACAGCTGTTCCACATGGAATCAGCTAGGAGAGGGCTGCAATTTGTGCAGAGGCCATCAGCTGATCATGAGCAACACTTAAAATACACATACTGCTGCCTAGGCACAGCAGGTGTACGTCTCCACATCCACCAGAGAGGGAGTGAGAGAGGCAGACAGAGGCAAAGAGAAGCCAGGGAGGGGTAGGAGAGTAAAACATAAGCATGTTTGTGTCACACATCTACCAGCACAGGGTATCAAACCCCTGATGACTATATAGTGCTAGCACATGTCTATGTAGTTATTGGAAGAGCCACATAGTTTACATGTTGAGGAGCCCTCAAAACATATATGTGATGGTGAGTGACATTTGCAACAGGGATACGGTAGCTATATGGTAGGTGTAGTACACGTGCCTGTCTGCATGAACAAGTGTCAATGTCAACACAGCCACACTCTCACAGAGACGCACACACATTGACACACTTGGCAGGGCCAGGAATATAAATCATCACTAGTGAGATTGCCACAACACATTACTGTGCAGGTATCACATGCACCACAGGGGTCATACGGAGGTTATATGGGCAAAGGGTATGTGGAGGTGTCTGACATCAGACAGCATGCTTTAGTATACCAATGGGGGTTGTAGTGAATGTGAATGTGGTCATACGCATCATACAACACACACACAGACACCGGGTGCCAATACTGACATGCATGGGTGCGTTGCTGCAGGGGTGTGTCGTGGTCGACTGGTGATGGGTATACCTTGGCATCAGGCCACATGACAATGGTCTTCATTGTGGCTCAGGGGTGCAG
Source organism: Protopterus annectens (assembly GCF_019279795.1). Classification (NCBI taxonomy): domain Eukaryota; kingdom Metazoa; phylum Chordata; order Ceratodontiformes; family Protopteridae; genus Protopterus; species Protopterus annectens. Next base: position 1,489,696,591 of record NC_056731.1, on the reverse strand, counting down.
TGTCTGGATCTGACCACACAGGTGGGTATTGTATTCACCATCCAGTCTCCTGGGTGACTATTTTGTGTGGCCAATGCTGTGCATTGCTTGCCATGTTTGTGTTCCTTAGTCCATAACATGGATGATGTCTGGGATGTGCACACCTCCCACATGCATGTACAGTGACATGTGGAACTGTACTTGGGGTGTATGACCCATGTTGTGTACACAGATTGTTATCATCAGATGTGCCAGTCCTGGCCTCATGTGGCGGAAACTGTTAATAGATGGCAGGTTGACCCAGCACCTACATTGATAGCATGATACCGGTATTTCCTGGTGTCAGTGGCATCTGTCCATACATGTCATGTTTTCAGGCATGGTATGTCCTTTGTGGGTCACATTTGAAGGCACCACAGGTGTTGCAGGTGTTTAGTGGGGAACATGGGGAAGGTGCACTGTCGGCATGTATGTGCCTATTGAACTGATGGTTGGGGTGCCATGCCCACTTTAGTCCACTGCAATAACACCATGGTTACTATCAGTGGGCAATACGTAGGGTACTACCAACATAGCGGCTGTTGTCTAGGCAAGTGTGTGTGTGTATGAGATATGGGTTGAGAGTGTTATCTGAGTAATACTAGGGTCACTCACTTTGTTCACCTGGCCATGATGTCAAATGTAGGGGTATGGATATGCAACCCAGCCTCTCGGCTATTTCACATCTGTTATCACTGTATGGTGGACATTGTGATATATACTAGGGACACCATATAATAAATTTGCAAAACCGCTCCCCATTGACTCCAGTTGTTACACACTCACAACCACCACCACACAGGATATGAATCACAAACACAGACACACCTATCATGTCTGGGATTAGAACTCCTACCTAACTAGTTTATTACACTACATCACTATGCAGTTATAGGACATGCCACGGAGATTGCTGGAGTATTCCTTCCCCAAAGGTGCATTTCACAGTGAATGACATCAGCAGGATTGCCAAAGTAGGGCATTTGAAGTGTAGTGAGTGTGACTAGCCTAAATTGCATTGCTCCCTACACAGACATAGAAACACACACAAAACATCCACAACTGTCATGTGTGGGGATAGAACCCCATACCAGAGTTCTATATCACACTACAGCATAAAGCAGTTATAGGATGCACAGCAGGGATAACTGGAGTACTCCTTCCCCAAAGGTGTAATTCACAGTGAATGACATCAGCAGGATTGCCAAAGTAGGGCACTTGAAGTGTAGTGAGTGTGACTAACCTAAAAAGCATTGTTTTCTAGACAGACAGCAACAGACACACACAGTTGTCAAGTCTGGGATTAGAACTCCTACCTAAGTATTTTATCACACTACAGCAGTACGCAGTTATAGGACGTGCCATGGAGATTACTGGGCTACACCCTTCCCAAAGGTGTATTTCAAGGTGGATGACATCAGCAGCCTTGCCAAAGCAGGGCATTTGAATTGTAAGGAGTGTGACTAGCCTAAAAATCATTGCTCTCTACACTGACAGAGACATACAGACACACACACACACACACACACACACACACACACACACACACACACACACACACACACACACACACACACACACACACACACACTCACAGTTGTCAAGTCTGGGATTAGAACTCCTACCTAACTATTTTATCACACTACAGCAGTACGTAGTTATAGGATGTGCTATGAAGATTACTGGGCTACACCCTTACCAAAGGTGTATTTCAAGGTGGAAGACATCAGCAGCCTTGCCAAAGTAGGGCATTTGAATTGTAGGGAGTGTGACTAGCATAAAAAGCATCGCTCTCTATACAGAGACAGACAGACACACACACACACACATACACACACACACACACACACACACACACACACACACACACACACACACACACACACACACACACACACACACTCACACACACACACTTGCCAAGTCTAGGATTAGAACTCCTACCTAACTATTTTATCACACTACAGCAGTGCACAGTTATAGGATGCACCACGGAGATTACTAGGCTGCAACCTTCCCAAAGGTGTATTTCACAGTTGATGACCTCAGCAGGCCTGTCATAGTAGGGCTATGGGGAGGGCAGTGTGTGTGCATGGGCCATAACCCATTCATCTAGGGGTTGACACACCACATGTGGGCACATGCAGCGCCATATTCCACAGGTACATGTATACAGCTGCTAGATGACTACTTCCTTGTACAGTCATGTTGAACAGCTAGCACTTGCACCACATAGTCAGTACTGCTAACAGATACCGTTGGCTAGTATCTACAGTGAGTGGCATCTGAACCTCATGTAATTGTAGCCATGTGGCTGTGTGCTGGGTGGGACAGGCCTGGATGGCTCCTTGTCATAGTCACTCTCTTCCACACATCTATGTATGTCTACTTTTGGCTTATTATAGTGTGTTGTCCTTTGATATATGTCTACATTCCTATCCACTGTGTGTGCAAAGCATGAGTGGTACATACTGACGAGTGTCTGCACTAACATCTGCAAATGCCAGATATGTCTAGTCCACTGTTGTTTGCAGACATGGGCTTCATGTGTGTGTGTGAGCATGCCCAGTATGTTCTTTCAGTGTGTTGTTATCTGACATTGCATTCATTTCTCTAAGTATATGAGCATGCTCAGTATGCCCTTCTGTATTGCATGTGTGGATCGATTCCGGGTAGTGTGTACTCCAGTGCAGACCTTTGTGTTGTACACCTATAGGTAGCAAACTGTTTCTGCAGGGTATCCATCGATCATTTGGCAATATGGGGACAAAGTGTGCAGGTGATAGTGTGTACTGTAGGTGAGTGTGTCTGTGCTGCTTCAGCTACATGGTCCTGCTTTTAGCAGAGATATTCAGACATGTGTACTGTTATACACTGTGATGTTTTCTGTCCTCATGTACTGTCAGGTGGACATTCCTGATCACAGTGATGTCTTGGGGACAAGGGTGACTGCAGCTGTATGCGGTATTGTGGGCAGATGCCTACATATTCATGGTAGGTTATGCCATCCTGGAGCGGGTGCTGCAGACACTTGCTGATGGGTCTGTATAACCAGTTCAGCACCTTGGTACAGTTCTGGAAGGGGACTCCATGCATGTACATCCATCAACATGACTGTATGGCCTTATATTGATATGGCAGTACCTTACAGCTGTACAGATTCGCACAGGTTACCCAGAGGCAGGGGCCATGAGTCAGGACATTACCCCTTTTGTGGTGTAAAGGTAGGTATGTAGGCACCCATTTATGTGTTTACAGCCAAGGATAGTGTGTGCACACAGCTTTGTGTCGGACCTTGTACATTCCATGCTGCCCACGCTCCCACCCCCCTCAGTTATTCTCTCCTCTTCCTTACATTATGCATACATTCTCTGATACTTTCCCTATGGTTATCACCTCATCACGGCTATGTTTTGGTCGACAGTTCATGCAGTGGGACATGGTGGACATGTTACTGTGGTTTGTCCACATGACCTTGCATATGGCGTATGTGGAATGTATTGTGTTGTTAATTGGGTGCCCATGACATAACATGCATTGGCAGTATGTGTGAGACACAGACCCTTGGCAGATGCCTGTGGGCCATTAGCTGTTGATGCGGGCCAAATTTGCCAGGCTGTTGCATTCTGTCTGTCCTACAGTCTCAGACCACCATACAGTATATTCCCCTGGGGTGACAGGGTAGGTGTGCTAAGTATTCATGCCTATACCTTCTATCAGTCTTGATCAGGTGGTGTGGATGCTGGCAGGGTGCTACCTACAGCTGGCTACACACCTGCATGGGACACCTGCACTGCATGCTGCATTCCTTCGCTATTGCCATATACAGCTGGAGTCATATTGTACCCATTCCCCACAGCAGGGTACAACCAGAGAGGTACCTGTGAGTGGTGTTTGCATGAGCTGGGTGCATGTGTGCTATGGGCACTACTTGCATCTGACACACAGATATGCATTGGGCATTCAGTTATGCTTGCATGTGCAGGTACTTCAGCTGTTTCCCAATACATCAGTCCTACCTCCTTTGTGATCTGTGAGTGTTTGGGCAGACAACACCGGTATCCCCTACTACAGGCCCAGATAATGTGATGCATACCTGTTTGTACTATTCCAAGGGTGTGCCCATTTCACAGCGACACAATATATACTGTATGTCTGGGGTACTTTCCCCTGTGTACTGCTTGTATATGTAGCCCAACAGCCATGCCATGTCATGTCAGTCTTTCAGATGATGACACATATTACCACCATACATTTGCAATGGTTTACTGCTAGCTTGTGTTATACTGGTGGATATTGTGTTTGGCACTGCAGTTGTGAGGACTTGTCCCTGTCATCAGTGGTAGTGGGCTCTTCCCTCACCATGCATACATACCGACCACTCTCACACAATATGAAACACACACCAACCTAACACACACATCTCTGCATATCGTGCATATGCTACATCCTATCCTGCTACCTTGGTCACCTCTGTGCATCTGTGCTCCACTAGTATTATACCTACACATACATGTTCCTACATTTCTACATAGGGTTGTGGGGGGCACACCTGACTGTTATGATGTGTATACATCGGAATGGGGGGCACACCAGACCGTCACTACATACATACGTAGGGTTAGGGAGAGCACACCTGACTATTTCTACATTCCTACACAGGATTGGGGGGGGGCACACCTGACTGTTACTACATTTCTACACAGGAATGGGGGGGCACACCTGACACTTGTACACATTTGCTATGACTGTAATGTTATGTCTGGTACTCCATTTCATTCTGTATTCTAACCTATCATGCTGACTAGAGGCATATCAGTGTACTACAGATCAAAGGATTGACCTACTTATTAGTTTCTGACTTTCTACCCTTCAGAACTACCATCCCACTGCCTGACCTGCTGTAGTCTGTCTGTGTAGGCCTGGGGGGGGTTACCCATAGGCATCATTCAGAGGCCATAGCACAGTCTTTGTTTGTGTTTGTCTACACCTGTCCTGCTAGCTGTGACTGTTGTCGGGCATGTGAACCCTTCCCCCAACTGGCATGTATGAGTCACTTACCTTGTGGGTGTCCCAGTATTGAGGGTGGTGCTGCAGGGCTGTTTATGTCAGATGCACATAGTACACTCCCTACACATGGTTGAGCACAGGTAGTGTCATGTTTGGCATCCCTTTAACTGTATGTGAGAGTCAGAGAGAGGTGTTATTCCCTGGGTCCCTCCTGTGTAAGTGTATGTGCTATGCATTGCCTCTGGGCATACTGGGCACACCTCCTTCTGCCTACTGTGGTAGACTCAGGTTGTTCCTCCTCGAAGTCACTCTGTACCTGTGCAGGCCTTGGTAATGGTGGGGGCTGTGTGGCCCTGCCCCATGCTGTTCCTGCTGCAGCTGTTTCTGCAGGATCATATTGTATAGCATGGCACATATGATGACAATTTGGGTACATGTAGCTGGTGAGTTCTGCAAGGCTCCACCAGATGGTGTCCAGGCACCAGAACCATGACTTGAGCATCCCAAACATACAATTTATTAAAATTCGGGTCTGTGCATGTGCCTCATTATGGAGTTCTTTTTCGGGTGTGTGTGCATTTCTGATGGGTGTCATCAGCCACAGCTCCAGTGCATATCCAGCATCCCCCACTAGGTGACTGCCAGAGATGTCCCCATTGGCAAATCTCTGGTACAGCTGCATCAGATGCCAGATGTGGGAATCGTGATAGCTTCCAGGGCAGCCAGCACACACATTCATTATTATGCCCTGGGCATCGGACACGACCTGGCAGTTGATGGAGGTGAAGCCCTTGTGGTTGCTGTAGACCCTACAACACTCATCGGGTGATGCTTTGATGCATATGTGTGTGCAGTCAATAGCACCCACTACCTCAGGATATTCTGCTATTTGGTGGAACAGTTGCATATTGCTGGCCAATGCCTCACGGGTGTTTGGGGAAATATACGTGCTCACCGGCATGTGCTGACATGGCATCCAAGAACTGGTGGAGTACAAAAACAATGTGCTGCACAAAAACTTACATGGCAAAACACATTTGTTGTAGAAAAACAAATAAAGCAGATAAAAATGTAAGCGCTTTCATGACATACCAGTCAGTTCATCAGACAATTAAAACACTGTCAAAAACCTTTTTATACCTAAGCATATTTAAGTCATTAAAAAGAGCAGCAATTAATGCATAAATACCAACTAAAAAATAACATACTTATTTTAAAATACAATCTATAAAATCATATAACAATATATGTAGAATATAAAATAATCTATGTATATATATATATATATATATATATATATATATATATATATATATATATATGCAGTTATTTGTGTTTCAACCTACGTGCCTTCAAAAAAGGTTTCAAAGAGAAAACACTCTTTGAAACCTTTTTAGAAGGCACGTAGGTTGAAACACAAATAACTGCATATATCTATATCTCTCTCTCTCTCTATATATATATATCTATATATATATATATATATATATATATATATATATATTATATTCTACATATATTGTTATATGTTTTTATAGATTGTATTTTAAAATAAGTATTTTTTTTTTAGTTGGTATTTATGCATTAATTGTTACTCTTTTTAATGACTTAAATGTGTTTAATTAGTTGATTATCAGTTGATAATAGAGGTATAAAAAGGTTTTTGATTGTGTTTTTAATTGTCTGATGAAGCGACTGGTATGTCACGAAGGCACTTTTTTCTTCAATAAATGTGTTTTGCCATGTAAGTTTTTGTGCAGCATATTGTTTTTGTTTTTCCATTTATCGTGTTTTTGCTGCACGTTCTGCACCCTTCACTCATTCTTGTTTTTATTAATTGGTGGAGTACCCTGGATGCTAATGCCTGTGAGATCCCCATCATATCCCCAGTTGGCCTTTGGAAGGTACCTGTAGGTAGTATTCTTAGGCCTACACATACCGTGGTATCCACTGGGATGGGTTCCCCCTCTGTTAGTTCTGTGTGTCAGGCATGGCCGGCACAGCTCATCAATTTGCTGTAGGAGGTCCCTGTCCACCCTACAGTGTTCCACTATCTCCAGCTCATGTAGCCCTTGGTAGGTTGCCCTTGGTCTGTACACTCTTCTCCGTCTCCTCACTGTGGGTTGGTCGACAGCATTCACATCCTCACCACCCACAGCCTCTTCCATAAGTTGTTGTATGATAGCTATTGCAGTCCCTATCATTTTGTTGTTTTGTCTGTTAAAACTTCCCCACTTGTATACACTGGTGGTGTAGAGTATGGGAAAAACCAGAGTGGAAGGTGTTTGCATAGTTTATAGTAGTGTTCTGGCCTGGGTTGGTCTGCTGCCTGTGTAATTGGCTGATTCTGATACATTTCACCTGCCAGCTCTGCTAGTTCTCCTTGATTAACGTCCTACTACTGTTTTCACTTCCCATTACCTTCCTGTTTAAGCCCAGGGGTGTGCCACACAAACACAGTGCTCAAATGTGCATAGCCTGCTATTTCCTGGCTTACCTTTTTTTTTTTTCTTTAAAACCCGGAGAGTGGTGCGCACACCCACTTAGGCAATGTAAAGAGTGTTAGGCAGACTCAGACACACCCCCTTGCCTAGCTGTGCTAAGCTAGGAGCAAACCTGAGCCACAGGGCTCCAGTCCACTTACAGTATGCCTGACACACACCCCTGTGATGTCAGCTAACTCCTAGGCTTGCACAAAGCTATTCCTGCTCTTACACTGTTGGGAGCTGACTAGCATGCTGGGAAAATCTGGGATTCACTATCAGTCCCCTCATTTACATAGGATTGCCTGCTAATGCATAGTTGCATGTCTCACACTGACCCTCCCCTATTAGCAACCACTACTCATTGGCCATGTTGTCTTCTGCCTGCCATTGACTTTAATGGCAGAATAGTGATTTTAGTCAGAATGCTTAATTTAGGTTTATTTTCTTATTTTCCCCCTGATCCCGTTTGCGCGCTGCTGCCCTACGCTTAAACAGCCGAGATCAGCTAAAAAAAATAAAAGTTGATTTTTTTTTTTATTTTTTAAACTGTTTTCAATGCCATTGGATTTATACTTGACCATTGGCATGCTTCCTGAATGATTAGCAGCCTTTATTTGGAACTGTCACGGCTCAGTTTTGGAATTTGCAGAAATGTACTCGGTTGCTAACCGAGTACATTTCTGTAGATTACACTAGTCCTGCACGGCCGATTTCCAGCTTCCTGGATCACAAATTCACCTCATTTGCATGGATTTCTCCTGCAAATGGGGTAATTTAAATACAGGGGCTGAGTCCGTGCAGGACTAGTGCAGGAGTGCTCTTGCACGCCCCTACAGGCTATTCCTGGATGGCTTTGCAGGCATATTGCCTGCTAGAGCTCCTGCACTAATCATGCATACCGTGCAAAGCTTTCAGAATCCAGGGGAAAGAGTCTAATTTCAGTACTTAGTGGCATCTCTGCAGAAATCACTGATAATAGTTTTCTGGTTTTGGGTCTAAGCTATAAACTCTTAAGTGGAATTTTACAGTGCAGTTTTAAAAGTTATTTTTTTCAGCCACTGTACAAAATTGATGTTTCCTGGCAGAAATCATCATTTGGAATAGAAATGTTTACAAATTATTATTTTTTTTTACTTTTTTGTTGTAGCTCTGACTTCAGTGTTGCAGCAGGTGCCATTCTGTTACTCTGATTTAAAGTCTGAATCCCAGTAAAGCTACACAGAAATGTTTTCCAAGTGACATACTGACTCATACTCTTATAATGCTGATGATAGTAATAGTTCATTTTTAATTCCCCTCTTTACCTCTGCAGGAATCCTACCCGGTATCACTGCTACCTGAATGCAGTGGAACCATCCATTCCATTTAAGAGCCCTATGACCATTTTAATCTACTTGTGAAGCCCAATCAATTCATTCATTACCCATGCTGGCAAGAGTCTTGTGATAAAGAACAGGACAGTCGTGAGCCCTGTAGAAAGACATTCCTATCCTTCTATTAGGCAGTTTGTGGACTCATAATAGCTGCCAGATCAGGGAGAGGAAACATATATGCTCCCGCATGTATCTCCTGCTTCCACATTTCAGTATGCCTGATGCAGCAGGAGGCATAACTGCCTTTGCAGGTGAGTAATGCACCAGCCACAAGTGGGCTTTGTTAGTGCCATGGATGTAGCAGTATCCCTCCCACAGGAAGAAAGATTTATTATTAGCCATTCAAACTCACCCTTCCCCATCTGGTCCCTCAGGCATCTGTTTGGTTAATAAGGCATGCCTTTTTTAGCTGTAGCCAGGGCTTAATTCATTCATTTAACTCAGAAGTCTGGACATGTTAGTAGTATTTTGTAATAATATTTCAAAATAATTATTTGGGGATGATTTTCAGTCTTCTACCATAACATAGTGCTGTGTATGTATACACACACACACACACACACACACACACACACACACACACACACACACACACACACACACACACTAACATATATCTATCTATCTATCTATATATATATATATATATATATATATATATATATGTGTGTATACACACACACATATATATATATATATATATATATGGGTCTACCTGGCAACACCGATGCACTACAACACCGACGACGAAATCCCCGACACCACATAACCGAAAGTTCACAAACACGAAACCTCACATGCCCGACACACCACAATCCCGACAATCAACAAAAAAAACAAATCCCCTGTCCAAAAAGCACACACACAACACAAGCACACCAAAATCCTTACAAACCCACATTAAACCTTAAATACACAACTATCCATAACCTTAACCCAAACCCTAACCCTAAGGTCCATCACTATCGCACACTCACCTTACCCGCGCCCTAACCCTAACTCAATTAACCCGCCCCTAACCCTAAAGACTGTCACTATCGCACACTCACCTAACCTGCGCCCTAACCCTAACTCACTTTACCCACCCCTATCCCTAGAGTCCATCAATATCGCACAGTTACCTTACTCGCACCCTAACCCTAATGTCCGTGCATACTTACACAGCCTTTTCACATGTCGGTGTTCTCAGCGTCGGGGTTTTCATCCGTCAGTCATCTCAGTTTTTGATCTTCTGGTGTCGGTGTTCTCATTGTCGGCATTGTCAGCTTTCGGCGTTGTCAGGTAGATCCATATATATCTATATCTATATATATATATATATATATATATATATATATATATATATATATATATATGGGTCTACTTTATTTGATCGAAAGACCATTTGATCGAAACCCATTTGATCGAAATTTCATTTGATCGAAAACCAGTATTCAAGGCATAAAACTGGGATTTGTCCTCCTTTCCAATATCGTGCGACCCTAGAGTTGGTATATATAGTTGGGGGGGGGGCTGTGGGGTGTGGGGGGGGTGTGGGGGGGCAAAGCCCCCACCTATTTTACTTTAAAAGAAGAAAATAAAACAAAACATGCACATTTTAAACGAAAATAAGTGGGGAGATTTGCCACCCACACCCCCCTAACTATATATATACCAACTCCAGAGTCACACGACATTGGGGGGGGGGGGGACAAATCTCTGTTATTTGCCTTGAATACTGGTTTTCGATCAAATGAAATTTCGATCAAATGGGTTTCGATTAAATGGTCTTTCGATCAAATGAAGTAGACCCCTGGGATTCCGGATACTGGCTAAGGTTCTTGCCGCTCCTGTTGTGCCTTTTTTAGGCAAGGTTCAAATGACAAATTCACCACCGTAACAGGAACAGACAAACAAAAACTGAGGGTGATGCTACTCAATGCTAGAAGTCTAAATCTCAAAATGCACTCACTCGAGGCACTCCTTAAAATGGAGAACATCGATATCTGTGCAGTGACTGAGACCTGGTTCAAGGCTGCAGGGAGCACCCCTGCACTACCAGGCTATAACTCATACCACGCTTTTCGGCCATGTAACCTAGACCAGAACACCAAAGGCAGAGGTGTGTCCATATTCATTAAGGATATCCACACCTCCAGGCTAGTTGCTCAGCATAATGCAGCCGAGGTTATCCAAGTGCAACTAACTCTGGGCAAAACTGCAATCCAAACTGTAGCTTGCTACAGATCACCCATCATACCCCAGGATTCCCACTCCTCTTTTCTTGATGTACTGGAAAATATTAGAGTTCAACCAAACACCATAATAATGGGCGATTTCAACTACCCCACAATTAACTGGGAAAACTACTCATGTACCAACTCCTTCACTCAAAGTTTTCTGGAATTCATAAACTCCAATGCCCTAAATCAACTTATCCACACCCTCACCAGGGGAACAATATCCTAGATCTAGTCATTACCAACATGAGTGACCGGTGTTCCACACCTGAAGTCAACGCCTCATTGGTCCGATCCGACCATAAGCTAATTACCCTAGATATCCACATCCTGCCCCATCCCCCCATTAAGGAAACCATGGTAAAAAAATTCTCCAAAGCCAACTTCATGCTTCTTAAGACAGAAGTGGTGAACTTCATGACACCCATGCAGATGGACAATACAGTTACGACTACTGAATCCTACACAATTGCACTTTATAAGTACTTACATGAGTGCATGGATCGTGCTATCTCAAACAGAACCAAGACGCTATCCTCCAAAAAAGGAAGCCAATCTGGTGGTCCCCTACCATAAACAAACTGTACAACAGAAAGAAGAAACTGTTGCAAAAGAGAGTAAAATTCTATGAGTGGAGGAGCTCCCTGGTCAGCCTCAGTAAGAAGCCGCGATCCCTGATAAAATCCTCCAAAGCTAGTTACGAAAAAAAAATCGCCACTGATCCTAAAGACAACCACAAAGCATTCTATAGCTATGTCAAGAATCTCAATGGCAACACTCAGATCTGCTCTGAGTTACAGCACAATGGCACTAAATATACATACCCAACTGATATTGCCAACATCCTGGCAGATAAGTTCAGTGCTAACTTTACCCCCTCTCACCCCCTAAAGAGCCCATCTCTATACTGGAAGAATGCAAAGTTCCTGAAATCACGGCTGCACAAGTAAAAACCACACTCTCCAAAGCCAAGAACGCAGCATCCATGGGACCAGACAACATCCCAGGCTGCGTTCTACATGAACTACAGAATGAACTGGCACCCCACCTAAGTACCATGTTCAATCATAGTCTCACCTCTGGCTTTGTGCCTGCTGAATGGCGCAC
>NC_056731.1:1489666878-1489679378 GCF_019279795.1 Protopterus annectens | reverse complement strand
TTACAATTTGTTACTTTTCATTTTTTTCATGATCTCATAGTACACAATATACTTATTATTTTTATATTTAAACCATGATGCATAATACGGGTCGATATCAAAACTTCAAAGAAGTAAAACATCGAACATCAAAATGTCGAACCCACATCGAATGGTGAAAGTAGCAAAGCCCCGGAACATCGAAATCTTACCCAGGGCAAGATTTCGGTGGGCCATTCCATGGTTTCGTTATTTCCTCCACTGTGATGTGAGAGTTATGGACCTTAGGGTTAGGGTGCAGGTTAAGGTAAGTGGGTAGTTAGTAATGTATGTATGGTTTAGTGTGGGGTTGGGTTTTGTTAACTGTATGTGTGTGGTTTATTTATTTTGGTGTGCTTGTGTTGTGTGTATGTTTCTCGGAACAGCAAATTTTTTTCCCCTGGGAAAAAATTCGCTATTCTGAGCATTCGATTTAATCAATATTTGAAATTCCAAGTTCGAACATATGGTGTTCGATATTTTGGAATTTTGAATATATGATATAGACCCCATAATACTAATCCCCATTATAATACATAGTTTCAAATTTTTAAATATTTAAAAATCCAGATGTGATTATCTGTAATAAACAAAAAATAAGCTGAGTCTTTGCAAGCTAGTTTCATGTGAAATACCCAATAGTCATCTTGTTTCCCTTGTGAAAACCTCTGAACCTTTATAAATCTAGAAATATCAGATTTAGAGATAACAAAGAAACCCAATCAATATTCCATAATAGGTGTAAACATTATGTTGAAAATAGGGATCATAACTACCTCTTCCCTAGAGGAGACATTTCTCATTGAGATCCTTAATAGTGCATTTTCCTTCATACTTTCTTTACTTGCCCTCAAACTTTAATTTATTGTCCTTTATAATTCATGTCTTCATAAAGTAAACTATCCTTAATATAGCATTTACTATACTATATGAGTAAGAAAAAAAATACTTCCACATGTGCAGCTCCTTGTTGTTTGTCTTATTAAACTTCATACCATTTATCTGTGCCCATTCAAACAACGAGTCTAAATAATGTGTGTATCATTTACAGAAATTACTGTAGCTAGTTTAGCATTGTCAGCAAACTTCTCAGCCTAGCATTTATCAATAACAGGGATAGCAGACATAAAAATGTGAAAAAAATGGGCCCAAGACTGAGCCTGGGAAAGTCCCCTTTATAGAGAAAATTATTTTGATCACCAAATAGTTTCTTGAGCAGTTCTATTATATATGCAGTTTACAATCCAGTTAATTAGCGATGCATTAAATATGTACCTTTCAGTAACTTTTGTAATCCACTGTTATGTTACTGAAGCAAAAAGCCTTACTTATATCCAAAAAATCACATTGACTGCTAATTCCATATGCAAGGCTTTGACCACATCAGTACAGAAACTAGTTAAAAATTGGTTATGGTAGATATCCCTGATGAGAAGGCATGTTGATATACATCATAGTAAATTTGATCTACCGAATTCTGCAATATTGTTAATAAAATCCTCTCAAAACATTTGCCAATGATGCTAGTTAAGCTTAATGGTCTACATAAAAATCTCTGTAACTAATTTATCTCCTCTATTTATTGGAGCAGTATAAGCTCTCTTCCAATGAGTACAAACAGCTCTAAATTTCAATGATAACTGAAAAATATGTAATAAAATGTATTTAATTATCTCTCTCTCTCTCTTTCTCTCTCTCTCTCTGTAACAGAGGATAAAAAGAAAGCATTTGAGTCATCTTGTTTAGGGACAGTATCAGTTTTGATTTTACCCAATTAATTCTCAACAATTCCTTTTGTAATGAGGGGCATTCACAATCACACATTGAATTCTAAGTCAGCCTGTTTCAATGTATTATTCTCCCCAATAATTTCTCCTAAATACTTTGTAAACAATTCCACTGTCACATAAGCATCTATTTTTAATCTCTCTTCACATAGAAAATTAATATTTGAGGTTCCAGCCTTGTTTCTTTCCACAACATATTTATAAAACTTATTTGGATTGTTTGCCACATTTAGACATAAATTTAACACATACTCATTTTTGGTATTCTTAATCATTCTTCTGAGATGAGACATTACATTTTATATACAGTCTTACTGAACTCTTTGGGACATGGCCTAAATCTTTCTCAATACCCTTTTTAACTTCATTGTCATTTTCAATTTTAGAATTAAACCAAGGAAGGCTAAATGATTTACAGCATAGTCTTTCATCCTTAATTGAACTAATTTTTAGTTTCCCATAAAATTTTTCCAACAAAACTTCAATAAGAAGGTCTTTAAACTCATGTTTCAAGTTCCAGCAATCTAAGAAGTCATTTATAGCCTTATAATCAGTCCTATAACAGTTTTTAGAAAGGGTTGTACCTTCTAGCCTTCAAATGAGCTTCCACCTAACATTTTATTTATCGATGAAATGATCTAAGGAACAAAGTAGACTCAAGATGACAACATTCCTAATAGCAACACCCTGTCAAGACATGACAGTTTCTAGAACGTTTTCTCCTTGTAGATAGACTGATATGCTGAATTGCTCTTACCTCCATTAAGAAAGATAGAAAATAATTATCCAATATACCAGATGCTTCCATACATCCCCAGTCAATTCTGGAAAGATTAAAATCACTCTCTCTAATATAAAACATGTCCCTCCACAGATCTTCAAAGTTAATTAATTTGAATTGTATATTATTTCCTTTTTAACATGACAATCTATACAAGCCTGTAACATTATTTAGTTAGTTAGTTACTTATTTACTTTTTTGCTTTGGCCAAAGATACATAAGACTTACAGATATACCTGGGTATTCAATAAACTCCATGTAAGTTTCATGTGAATGCTACTTTATAAAATAAACCTCGATCACACACGGCAGATAGAAAACTGGTTTAATAGAAAAAACAAAAATAAGCGCTTTCGCGATTCAACACAACCGCTTCATCAGACTTCAATATCAACTGTAAAATTCACCCTTTAAAATAAGCTAATTGACAATGACATCGTGCGGCGCAATGGTGCAGCGGTTAATGCTGTTGCCTCACAGCAAGAGGTTCTCCGGTTCGATTCTCGGCTGGGGTGCCTTCTGTGTGGAGTTTGCATGTTCTCCCTGCGTTCGCGTGGGTTTCCTCCGGGTACTCCGGTTTCCTCCTACATTCTAAAGACATGCTTCTGGAGCGTTTCTCCCCGGGCCTCCGCTGAAAACAGGATCTGTGTAATCTAGTCGGACTTTCCCGGTCAACAAATGTTAAATAAATAAAATAAATAAATCATTAATGACAATTAATTCAAAGGCAGTATGCATACAATAAATGTAAAAATAAGGATATAAAATTTCAAACATGTCTATAAAAAACTTATATGAAGCATAAGTGTATAAATTTATAAAAAATAAATATATCAAGAAGTATCAAAAAGTAAATGAATGTTTCAGACATCTAGACTTTAAAAAAGGTTTTAAGGAGACCTTGCCATTCAAACCAGGAAATTTCTCGGTTTGTAAATGTAAGATCCATTTCTGCTCTATTTGTTCGGTTTTATTGCAAATATCACCACCCCTTAAGTTATCAGCTAAACTCTCAATCACAAAGAATGTGAATTCATGATCTTGTCCCTCTTTCAAAATATGTTGTGCAATCACACTAGTTTCTTTGGCATTGCATATGTCTCTGAGATTTTCCAAAATTCTATCTTTAAGCATACAATTAGTTTTGCCTATATGAAATGTGAAGCAAATCTTACAAAAACAAAAGTAGATCACATTCTTGGTTCTCCAATCAAAATATTGCTTAGAATCAATCCTAAAGTTCTTAGTAGGATGTTCAAAATAATTCAAAGTATGTATATACTTGCATGCAAGACAATTTCTGCAAGGAAAAGTTCCTAACTTGTCTGATTTCATTCCGGTAAAACTGTGTGATTTATAACAAAGTTGTTTCTTTAAGGAATGATTATTCTTAAATGAAAAAGAGGGACCGTCATTAACTATGTCATGAAGTTCCTCTACAGCACCTAAGATGTTTCAATGTCTCTTGACAACTTCACATATGTTTATCTATGCCATTAGAGAAAGGGAGAACTAGCCTAAAATCTTCATATACTTCGTGACTATGGTGTACAGTGGCATCAGTCCTCGCTTTTGTCATCTTAAATGGTCTGCATTTGGAATCTCTCTCATTCCATGCTAGTCTTATTTGTTCATCTATATCAGCTTCTTTGTATCCCCATATCTATAAATTCTGATTTCAACTCATTTAGGGCTTTGTTAAGGTGCAGATCATTATTGTAAAGTCACATTATTCTATAGATTTGCCCTTTCAGCACATTTCTCTTAACATGTCTTGGGTGCATGCTAGTATATGTTCATAGGTTCATAGGTTCATAGGTAGGTACTAGGCTATCGGCCCTTGGGCCTATACAAGCCCAGCCAAAAAGGTAACCTGGCTTTTGCCACCCAAGAAAATTATTTTCCTGTGCCACTGTCGAGTAGAGCCACAGAGGTGATCCCTGGGGTGAATTTCCTATTTCCCATTCAATCATCAAGATTTTTCTTGAAGAGTGCTAATGAGGAGCTTTGTTTGATATAGACAGGTAGTTTATTCCAGAGTATGGGAAGTCTCTGGGACAGGAATCTATCCCTCCGGCATGTTCTGTTTATTGTGATGACAAGGTTTAGGTCCCTAGAGTATGATGTAGCAAGTTATTCCTTCTAGTAGGTTTCCTAAATAGGCTTGTGTCAATGTTATTAAGGTCTTTCTTAGTTACTTTCGTATCTAAAAACTCAATTTCAGAATACGAGTATTTATATGTAAATCAAAGAAAGCCTGTAGTACTGTTCAAATAGGAAACAAACCCATTTAACTCTTCAGTGGTACCGCCTCATAGCAAAAATAGATCATCTACGAAACGTATATACCATAAAATGTATTGATAGAAGATATTGTTGGCAAGAACAAAATACTGTTCCCATTGTACTTTACAGAGGTTGGCGTAGCTATTGGCACAAGGAGTGCCCATCGCCACACCAATCTTCTGTAAGTAAAAAGCACTGTCAAACATAAAAACATTATTCTCCAGAATCATCTTGAGTAAATCACAAATTAGAAGAATTTTACCTCTGTCCCAATTCCTGGATGTTAAGAACCTTTCGATGTTAGCAATACCCCAATCATCATACCTCCTATTGCTCAATCTTCCCCTCAAAACTCTCCCCCCCCTACTTTTGAACTCAAATCTATCTCCACCAACCTAATAAAGAAACTTCTCTCTAAACTAAAACATTGCTCCAATGCCCCTGACAGCATTCCTTCTTCCTTCCTAAAAATAGCCTCTGACAGTATTGCTCTGCCTATCAGCATCCTGATCAATAGATCATTACTTGAATCCTATGTACCCAAACTATGGCGTACTGTATTTATTCTTCCACTACACAAGGGTGGCAAAAACTGTAACACCTCCAATTTCCACCCTATAGCCATCCTCTCCCCACTCCCCAAACTTCTTGAAAAATGCATCCACCTTCAGCTCCTGCCATTCCTTACCAAACACCAGCTACTCTCCCCTACCCAACACGGCTTCCATCCAGGACACAGTACCAACTCCTCCCTTCTCTCCTTCTTACATTCTGTCAATTTAGCACATGACTGTGGTAATATGGTATCCTCTGTTCTGCTAGACTTATCTAAAGCCTTCGATACTATCTCCCATAGCCACCTACTAAATCATCTGTCTCACCTCAACCTCTCCCAACAATCTCTTTCCTAGTTCTCCAGCTATCTTTCTGATAGATCCCAAGCCATAAAATGGGGCCAGGCCACCTCCACTTTCCTTCCTACCCCCACTGGAGTACCCCAAGGTTCCATACTTGGCCCATTGCTATTCAATATCTTTATTAACGACTTCCACAAAGCCATACCTAATACCAAAATTGTGCAATACGCTGATGATTCCACTTTGATCTGCTGTGCCTCTAACCTAAAAGATCTCCAACTTCTAGCACAAACTGCCTTCTCAACCACCGAAAATTGGATGCTTCAAAATCACCTCTCACTAAATGCCAACAAAACTAAGATCCTTCTATTCTCTCCCTCAAAATCCTCCCCTATTGACAAAAACTCACTCCAAATCACCAGTCTTAACAACTCCATTATCGAGGTTATACCCTTCGCCAAACTTCTTGGTGTAACCATTGATGAACACCTAAAATTTAACAATCACATCCAGCTAAACATCAAGAAAACCCACATAAAACTAAACCTACTTTACAGAAACAACCACTTCCTCTTTCCTTCCACCATACTAACTCTCGCCACAACCTATCTACTTCCCTCTCTACTGTATGGTGCTCCTCTGCTCACTAATTTATCTTCCACACTCACCACCAAATTGGAAGTATGTTACAATAAAATCACCAGATTCGCCACCAATGCCAAGTCCTCCTCTCATCACTGCATCTCCCTTCACTCAATAAATTGGCTTGAACTCCCCAATCAACTTGACCTTCACCAAATCACCACAGCCCACAAATTATTGTTCCAACCTGCTAACTGCCCTGCACTATCCAATATTCTACAACCATATGCCCCCTTCAGATCCCTTAGATCTAACCACCAAAACCTGATCACCATCCAAAAACCCAAGTGCCTAGCTGGGCAGCTTCTGCTGTCTTTTTCCCTAGCTAAAAAATGGAATGCTCTGCCCTCCACACTGAGGACCTGTGACAACCTTAATAACTTTAAAACTCAACTTCATGCTTACCTCTGTCTAAACAGGAAATGCAACTGTACTCTTCCACCCATTCCTCTCAAGCTCTCCTCCCTCTTTACACGAAGCTAACCTTCTTACCTTCCTAACCTCACTTTAAATTGTAGATTATATATGTAACCAAACAGTAAAATCTAGCCATGATAGTATATGCCTGTTTTTACTCCTGAACTAAACTGTAAATATTTTTTTTCTCTTTTTGAATGCTACCTGTTGATTGTCATCCTAACTTTCTTTGTAATTAATCATGTAATTAAACTTTGTATTATGGAGCTTTTCTCCCTGGGCCTCCACTGAAAACAGGCTCCCCAAGCCCAGTGGACATCCCCGGTCATCAAACTGGAATAAATAAATAAATAAATACATAAATTGGGAATCCTAGTAAAAAGTGATTCTATGTCCAGAGTTACAAAAATGTATTCAGTCTTGAAACTCGAAATTTGATTATAAAGTGACTGTAAAAACATGTTGGTGTCTTTAAGAACAGTGCAACAGCCTTCTAATAATGGATATAACTGCTTCTCTACATAAATGGAAAGAGGTTCAGTAACCCAGCCTCTCCCTGAGACGATGGGTCTCATTGGGGGAGGGTCCAGTTGTTTGTGTATTTTAGGCAACCCATAAAAAGTAGGGAGGACAGGATGTTCAACATTAAAATATTCAAAGATAGATTCACTAATTCTATCTGTTATAAGCAGATCAAATATCAAAAAAAAATATTTTTTCTATAATGCCTTTGACAATACAAGAATTAATATTGACATAGGTACATTTATTTTCTAATATCAATCTCATCTGTTGCATATACATATATCTATCCATAATAACTACACTGCCTCGCTTGTCTGCTTGTTTGATTTCTAGGCCAGTCATACTTAATTAAGTTCAGCTAAAGCAGAATTCTCCTCAGTAGACATATTAAAAAAAGTAACATCATTGTGTTCAACAAATGTATTTCTAATGTCCTTCTCACATAGTTCAATAAAAGCAACCACCATAGGATATAATGGTGGAATGAAAGTACTGGGTTTGCGAAAAGTATGACAAACATTATTTTGGTCATTAAACATAAACCTAAGGTTTAAAGTGTGAACAAACAATTTAAGATACTTTAAAGTTTCTATGAGGTCTCCTCATTGTGATGGAATAAAATTAAGTCTTTTTGATAGCAGCGATATTTGACAGTCAGTTAATATATGAGAAGAGATAATGACGACTAAACTTGCCTTTTCCATTTGCATTGTTGATTCCCTGAATGGTCTGTGCTCTGTAGCCGTCGCGTTCTGCCTTTCCTCTCTTTGTTTTGCGAGCATTCTCATATGGGGAGGGGGGAACTCTCAGCAAAAAACATTCATTTGGGTAAGGACTATATATATATATATATATATATATATATATATATATATATATATATATATATATATATCAAGTTTTTGAAAACCCAAAGCTTTTTAATGGAGATCATGATACAGTGAAGTTTGGGAAATGTACCCTTTTCCCCAGTTTTGTGCAATCTCAGAGTTGGTATATATAATGTGCAGAGGGTGTGGGGAGCCCAGCATGGTATAAACTGAAACAGTATACAACTATAATATACTTCAACCAGGTACTATAATGAAACAAGTCCCAGGGAATATCTCGCTTCTGAAAATCAGCCCATTTGTGGTGTTCAAAAGAGATAGCAACCCCATGGTCAATATGTACAGTAACAGTACAGTGAAAGTCAGTTTGATCCCTTTATCAAATGAAAAAGCCAGATAAATAGTGTCAATTGCTAACAGCTCAGTTGATACTGAACATTTTCCATACTATTCCTTAATGTATATCCTTCTTCCAGTGAAGTATCCCCCAGATACCCGCTATGATGTTAATCTCTTCATTTTGAATTTCACGTGTGGAGAAGGCCAAATTGCCAGGGTTCCCATTGGAGTTCAACAATGTATAGCTAGTCAAGGGCTCCAAATGTTTGCAAATAGCAATTGCTGGGGGAAAGGGTATTTTAGAGCATCAAAAAAGCTAATGTAAAAATCCCAACTCTTCCTTGCCATCTTGGTAGTGTACAACTTTTTGCAGAGCCACCTTGGCTCGAGATGATTGTCACTGTTCAGGTGACATCCCAACCCTTTGTGCAAAATGGGAAAAAGGGGTTCATAGGTTCATAGGTTCATACGTTTATACTAGGCTATCTGCCCTAAGGCATTTATAAGCCTAGCCCAAATTTTTGTGGCTTACGCCACCCCTTATATGAAAAAATACTGTGCCCATTAGTTTGTTGTGCCTCTGTCCAGCAGTGACACAGAGATGATTCCCAGGGTAAACCTACGATCTCCCATCCACAGGTCTAGATTTCTCTTGAACAGAGTCAGCGAGGTGCTCTGCCTCACATGGACTGGGATTTTATTCCACAGCATAGGGAGTCTCTGAGTGATAAATCTATCCCTCCAGCACGTCCTATTTATATCCGTGCTAAGGTTTAAGTCGCTTGCTCTAGTGGTTTTGGTGGATTTGGATTTTTGAGGTGGAGCATGTCCATTAATTCCGGGTTGGACATGGCCTTGTATGTCAGGCACATGTCACCTCTGAGCAGACAGTATGCGACTGAATAGAGCTGGAGTTTCTTCAATCTGGCAGCATATGACAGATTTTGGAGTCCCTTTATCCTTTTGGTGAGGAACTTTTGGGGTCTCTCCAATTGCTGCAGATGTCGGGTGAGATACATCCCGAATGGGGCATTGTACTCGATCATTGGTCTGATAAGTGAAGAGTACAGGGGAACAATGGCCTCACTAGATCTGGATGTGAATCCCTTCATGATCAGGTGGGCAATGTAGAAGGTCTTTCTAACCACTTTAGCAACGTGAGTGTCAAAAGAAAGGCCACTGTCAACCTGGGTCCCCAGGTCCCTGATAACCTCTTCTGTGCTTAGTGGATTGCCACCTATATGGTAGCTTGGGGTTACCTTGTTTTTCCCGAAGGATATGACTATACATTTTTTGGTGTTTAACTTCAGGCCATGGCTCTGGCACCAGCTATCTGTTTCTGTGAGTCCCTTCTGAAGGATATCCGTGTCTGATGCACTTTCCACTATGGCGCCCAGTTTGCAGTCGTCTGCAAACTTTGTCAGCCAAAGTCCTCCCATGTTGGCCTGTACTTCTGAGAAGTAGATGCCAAACAATAGGGGGCCAAGGACCGGGCGCTGTGGGACACCACTTGTGACCGGCTTGGAGTCTGACACAGCGCCAGCAACTCTAACCCTGTGGGTTCTGTCCTTAAGCCAGTTTGCAACCCATCTTGTGACATATGGGTTTACATTTAAGCTGGTAAGTTTTTCTACAATACCCGAGTGGGGTATTGTGTCGAAAGCCTTTGCAAGGTCAAAGTAGGCTGTATGGACTGCCTTTCCCTCATCAATGGCCTTGGTGACTGTTTCGAAGAAGTCGACCAAGTTCAAAAGGCATGATCTTCCCTTGACAAAGCCAAACTGGGTCGGGTCCAATGTCTGCAAGTCCCCTATATCTTTGTTTATGAGCTCCATTATGATCCTCTCCATAGCTTTGCAGACTAGACTTGTTAAGCTTATGGGGTGGTAATTACCAGGGTCCGTGAGGCGCCGCCTTTGTGGAGTGGGACCACAGTTGCCGTCGCCACTCCTTGGGCATGTATCCTGTGGTAAGGCTGAGATTAAACAGCTGCCTTATGTGCGGGTTTAATTCCTCATTTAGCTCGTGTAGCACACAGCCGGGGACACCATCCGGTCCCATTGATGCTGTGTTTTAGCTTTAGAGAGAGCAGCTTTCACCTGCGCATTTGAGATGTCCGGGAGGCTACACTCGGCTGGGATAGTTATGTCTCCTTTAGGGGCGCCGAAGCGGGTGACCTTTGCACTGAACCTGTCTGCCAGAATGTTGGCAATGTCTGTGGGTTCAGTGATTTTTGTATCATTTTGGACTAATTCTGAGCATATCTGGGAGTTTCCACCCAGGTTCCTAACATAGCTGAAAAAGGCCTTATGATTGTCCTTTGAATCCATGGCAATTTTTCTCTCAAAATTGGCCTTAGTTGATTTTATGAGTGCTCGTATTTTTTACTAATAATGATCAGGGTGACTTCCCTTTTATGGATTTTGTTCTATCATGTAATCGCTTTCTCCTCTTATTGTAAAGTTTGTTAATGGCTGGGGTCCACCAGACTGGACATTTGCCCTTTGTGGAAAGAGTCTTGGTTTTATTTGGGATTGCCTGATCCATGCAGTCCTGGAGGTGTTCATAGAAGGCATTTGTAAGGGCTTCCACAGCTTGGGTTGTGGTTTCCACTGGCTCAGGGGCCTTGAAGGATACCACACCAGTCTTGAGTAGTGTGAAGTTTGCTTTAGAGAAGTTCTTCACTATGGTCTTTTTTGTTTGGGGTGGGGGCGGGATGTGGATTTCCAGTGAGATTAGTTTATGATCAGATCTCACCAATGAGGGATATACTTCCGGTGTGGAGCATTTTGTCCCCATGTTTGTGACAATGAGATCTAGTATATTTTCTCCTCTCATGGGAACAGTGACTAGCTGTTCCATGGCATTTGAATTTATGAACTCCAGGAACCGTTGGGCTAGAAAGTTAGGGCTTGAGTAATGTTCCCAGTCTATATTCGGGTAGTTGAAGTCACCCAATATGATGGTGTTTGGAGATACATTTATACCCTCCAGTGTCTTCAGGAAGGCTGTGTGGGGTTCCTGAGTTTGAGAGGGTGGCCTGTAGCATGCTACAATTTGTAGAGCAGTTTTGCCTATGGTTAGTTGCACCTGGATGGTTTCCGAAGCTTCGTGCGTTGCCACCAACCTGGAGGTGTGGGTATCCTTTATGAATATGGATATACCCCCTCCTTTTGTGGTGTGGTCCAGGTTTTGGGGCCGGAACACATGATATGAGGTAAAACCTAATAGTGCCGGGGTGCTCTCAGGAGCCTTGAACCAGGTTTCAGTTACAGCACAGACATCGATGTTCTCCATACTGAGAAGGGCCTCAAGTGCGTGCATTTTGAGATTTAGACTTCTGGCATTGAGCAGCATTACCCTCAGTTTCTTCCCATTTTTGTTTTCTAGGGTGGTAGGTTTAGAATTAGAGCCTTGCCTAAAAAAGGCACTATGGGGGTGGCAAGAGCCTTAGCCAATATCCGGAATCCCAGGGGTGACAGGTGCAAGCCGTCCCTTGCGGAGCAGCGTGGCTTGTCAAGCATGTCATCCCAGGCAGACAGACACTGGATCCCCTTTGAATGACACCAGACATTAAGCCAGTTGTTAAAGCTGATCATCTTGTCTCTATATTGTGGCATCATTCTTGGTGAAGGAAGGATACTGCTCAGGGTTAGGGTCATACCTGCCTGGGCTACATAATCAGAGAGCTCCTCTATGTCTCTTTTCATGTAGTCCAGGGAGGTACGTCTCAGGTCGTTCACACCAGCATGGACAATGACTGTGTCATATTTGTACTTGCCGTGGAGTGACTCGAGTGCTTGTGTTATGTGGCGGATTCTAGCGCCCGATAGGCAGCTTACTGTGACCCTCTCCTTGTTCAGCCTGGTGAGTGGGACGTCAGTGTGTCTGACTATGGAGTCACCTATGACAAGTATGTTTGGTGTTGTATTTGGCCTTAAGGGCTGTGACTGCTTTGCACACTGCTTTTGTGGTTTATGTGTTGCTTGTGGGGTGTCTTGAGGTAGCAGTTGTTTGG
>NC_056731.1:1489624378-1489661878 GCF_019279795.1 Protopterus annectens | reverse complement strand
TGTTCTCATCATCGGGATTTTCAATCGTCGGTCATCTCCGTTGTCAATCTTTCGGTGTCAGTTATCTCATTGTCGGCATTGTCAGCATTCGGTGTTTTCACGTAGACCTATATATATATATATATATATATATATATGTATATATATCTTCTTCTTCTTTCAGCTGCTCCCGTTAGGGGTTGCCACAGTGGATCATCTGTTTTCATATCTTCCTGTCCTCTGCATCTTGCTCTGCCACACCAATCACCTGTATGTCCTCTCTCACCATATCCATAAACCTTATCTTAAGCCTTCATCTTTTCCTGTTACCTGGCAGCTTTATCCTTAGCATCTTTTTCCCATTATACTCTGTATCCCTCCTCAGCACATGTCCAAACCAACATAATCTTGCCTCTCTGGCTTTGTCTTCAAACTTTCCAACCTGGGCTGACCCTCTAATATACTTATTCCTAATCCTGTCCACCCTTGTCACACCCAGTGCAAATCTTAACATCTTTAACTCTGCCACGTCCAGCTCTGACTCCTGCCTTTTTGTCAATGCCACTGTCTCCAACCCATATAACATAGCTGGTCTCACTACCCTCTTGTAGACCTTCCCTTTCATTCTTACTGGTACTCATCTATCACAAATCACTCCTGATACTCTTCTCCATCCTGCTTGTACTCTCTTCTTCACCTCTCTTCCACACTCACCATTACTCTGAACTGTTGATCCCAACTATTTAAACTCATCCACCATCGCCACCTCTACTCCCTGTATTCTCACCATTCCTCTATCCTCCGTCTCATTCACACAAATATATATTCTTTCTTAGTTCTGCTGACCTTCATTCCTCTTCTCTCTAGAGCATATATCAACCTCTCCAGGGTCTCCTCCACCTGTTCCCTACTCTCACTACAGATCACTTTGTCATCTGAAAATATCATAGTCCACGGGGACTCCTGTCTGATCTCATCTGTCAACCTGTCCATCACCATTGCAAATAAGAAAGGGCTCAGAACTGATCCTTGATGTAATCTCACCTCCTCCTTAAATGCATCCATCACTCCGACCACAGACCTCACCGCTGTCACACTACCCTCGTACATATCCTGTACCACTCTTACATACTTCTCTGACACTCCTGACTTCCTCATACAATACCACAACCTGTCATATGCTTTCTCTAAGTCCACAAAGACACAATGCAACTCCTTCTGACCTTCTCTGTACTTCTCCATCAACACTCTCAGAGCAAACATCACATCTGTAGTGCTCTTTCCTGGCATGAAACCATACTGCTGATCACTAATCATTAACATTTCCAAATTTGCCATACATACAACACCTCTAACCTTCCCTAAGATGGCTTGAACTCCCCCACCACCTCCAATATTTCCAACTTACTGCAATATATATATATATATATATATATATATATATATATATATATATCATTCACATCTCACTAGCTTGCCCTGCTCTTAGCCCATTAATCAGCTTTTGTATGCCAAATAAACATCTGAGATCTGAAAACAAACATCTCTTCACAATTTATAAACCCAACAAATCCCTAGGCCTAAGCCTTTACTCCTGATCTGTGGAAAAAGTATGGAATTTCCTTCCTTTAACTATTAAGCTGCTAATAACCTGCACTCTTCAAATGGTCTCTAAAAGAATAATTCAACAAAGCTTGAAACTGCTCCTACACTTGCCCTGGCTGATGTACTCTCATACCTTTCCAAGCTCTATTCGTTCTATCCCTGTTACTAAACATATCTTACCCTCCCTTCCTCTAACCACACTACATTGAGGTTACACTCATACCTTTTCTATGTCCATGCCTTCTGTCACAGTCTACCCTGCTTTACTATCACTATTACACCCTTTCACCAATATAACTTGCTACTATATCTTATGACCTCTAGAATAATAATTGCTATGAAAATCATGTGTTATTATAAATAATGCTGCATTTTGCTATTGTCAAGTTTTTCATATTTTTTAGCTTGAATGTTATGACTTTATTATGTCTGCCAAGTTTTTCATTCTGCTAAACTAATGTGTAGTTTTTTATATTTCTGTGCTTGAATGTTGACCCCCTGCGATTCTCACTTTTCACTAACAACCTACATACTGCCACCACACAAGCATCTCTTATACAGTACGCAGATGACTCTACTCTCATCTGCTCTGCCCCCACTCTACCAGAACTACAATAAATCACACAGGAATCATTATCTTCTGTAGAAAGTTGGCTATTCAATACTCAGCTCCTACTAAACCCAAGTAAGACAAAACTTCTCATGTTCCAACCTTCCAAAGCCACCCAAAACACCCACCACTTCAACATTCTCGCCAAAGACAATACCATCATCTCTCCATCAGAACACACAAAATTACTTGGTTTGGAAATAGACAACAAACTTAGATATAACACCCATATATCTCTCACAATAAAAAAAGTTCACAAGAAATTTGGTGTATTATATTGAAGCCACCAATTCCTAACCAAGGTGGCTAGAATCTCCATAGCTAATTCCCAGCTAATCTCCACCCTACTCTATGCATCCCCCCATACTTACCAACCTTAGATAGACAGACCTACACAAGCTGGATGCTTGTTACAACAAAATTGCTAAATTTACCACTGGAACCTCCCACCACAGCCATCATTGTATCTCCCTTAAAGAACTAAACTGGCTAGAACTCCCACAACTCCTTCACTTTAATCAACTCACCCTCGCTCATAAACTTATTAACCACCCCCTTAACATCCCTTCCCTTCAAACTCTTCTCCAACCCTATCACTCCACTAGGCCCTTAAGATAAAGCAACAAAAATCAACTCACTATTATCAAACCAAAAAACTCAGCAGGAGAAGCCATATTTTCATGTACCATATCTAAACTTTGGAACAATCTTCCACTCTCTATAACTACTCTACCTTCCAGCAACTTTTTCAAGACTGCGTTGAAATTCCACTTAAATTTGCACCGGCTTTGTCCTTGCTCTAATCCAGACTAACACCCCCACCCTTACCCCCCCCACCTAGACTCCTAACCCAACTATACTACCGCCACTACAAACCACAGTGAGAATTAGCTAGTTGTCTTTACATACTTTAAAATCTTGTCTGACAACTTTGTTACTAATATTATAAACGGCAAGAAACTATCTTAACGCAAAATTTACTGTATATACTGTTGATAATCAATATCTTGTTATTGTATTAAAGCCAACGACCTGTAATGTTGT
Organism: Protopterus annectens; assembly: GCF_019279795.1. NCBI lineage: Eukaryota > Metazoa > Chordata > Ceratodontiformes > Protopteridae > Protopterus > Protopterus annectens. Next base: position 1,489,658,640 of record NC_056731.1, on the reverse strand, counting down.
TTACTATTCCTGCAACTTTGTATCTCTATTTATCATGTACATGATGTGGAGCTTTTCTCCCCAGGCATCTGCTGAAAAAGGGCCTGTGTCCAGTCGGAATTTCCCGGTAAGCAAATGTAAATAAATAATAAAATAAAATAAATGACTTTATTTTGTCTGCCGAGTTTTTCATTCTGATAAGCGAATGTGTTAACCATATGCATCTGGAGCTTTTTTCCCTGGGTCTCCACTGAAAATGGGTACTTTATGATCCAGTTGGACTTTCCTGGTAAGCAAATGTGAAATAAATAGATAGGCAAATAAATAAATAAATAAATGTACTGAGCAGGTTAAAGGGTTTCAGCACCACTGTGATAGAAGTAAAGGGTTTCAGCACCACCATGATGGATGTTAGCTTAACCTGACCTGTACAGCAAAATGTGACATCATTAATTACCAGTAAGTGAGGTAATAGTAATCTTATTGACATCCACCAACATTTACTTTGTACCAGTAATGTGTTATATGTTTTTAAATGACTTTTTCATATAGTGGTGGTAAGATGGACATAAATTACTTTTTCATGACAGTGTAAAGAACTGATTGCTACTATGACTTACTTCCTTGTGATCTGGTCCTACATTTAACACCATATCTGAATTTTTAAAGTCATCATTCTTTGCTTGATTCAGCTATGAACCTTAAGACATACTGACCCTTAAGAAGATTGTCATAAGTCTATGTGGATATTTTCTTCTTTTTAAGACTCTACTCATTCACCACATCAGCACTGTTATTCTTGTGGCTTAGCTATGCTGTCCTATCCTATTATTACAGGGTTAGTCACTGCCATCATCCATCATTTTTTTTCTGGCCTATACCTCCATCTTATCTTCTAGGACCTCTACCTCCATGGTGTAGGTCTTAAGCATATACTTTACTGGGGGTCTCATACATTTGTATGTCAAACATCCTTATGGTTTGGTGACCTGCAGACAGCTTCCCATGAATGGGGAATGGAGTGGCCACAGAATGGCTGTTATACTGAAAACAGCTATTGAGCTGGTATGTGCTGGCACCTCTTTTATATGCTGCTCTATAGGCTAGGTTTGTTAATATTTCTAAGCAATGAAGCTAGGCTGAAGTCCCAGCCACATACCTGGCACATCTGTAAGCACATATTTGCTAATCTTCCCATCTCCACCATGCAACAGGTGTCTGTCACCCCCTCCAATGGCTAATCCATTCTTCTCCCCTTCAATGGCTAATCCATCCTTCTCTCCACAGGAGACAGATGAGCAGATTCATGCCTTATCATTCACCTTGTATTGTTTAGGTCAACAAACATGAAAGAACACTGTTTTCATTATTTATGGATAAAATACCCATGTCCCATACAAATGTCAAAATATTGTTTACATTTATAAAGGATTTTAAATTCCCTGATACATGGTGGAAACCTGTTTCACATTTTTGTAATCTTACTTGTGTTATATGATTGTCCAAGTCGTGTTTTAAATGTATTTGCAGTCATTTTAAATGTGTTATCTCTTATTGAATATCTACAGTGGTATGGATCTCTATTAAATATTGCCTGTAATATTTCTTCCTGAAATACCCTGAAAGCCCTTATCATCTTGTCTCTAAACTAATGGTACTTCCAAGTATATAGATTTAAGTGTATATATATATATATATATATATATATATATATATATATATATATATATATATATATATATATCTGCTTTCACATGATAACTCCTTACAACTGATTACCTTTTGGAAATAAATAATCTGTTGTATAGATTATAAATAGGTTAAATTTCCTGCATTTTATAAGCAAGGGGTATTGTTTATTCCAGGATTGCCGTGATATTTGCCTTTTTTAACATGAGTCCTGCTTGTTTCATTGCTCAACTACAAAATATTCTCATGTTTCTCAGAAGATAAGTTATTACATATACATATACCCAAGTCCTTAGAACATGCCACAGTCTGTAATGTTGCAATTGATAAAGCAACAAGATGTAAAATTCATGGTTAACAAAATATATGACACGCTGTTTATCTGAACTGAAACAAAGTTCCTTTTGTTTTGCCCAGTTATTGATTTCACTCCTATAATTAGTAATTTTAATGAAATCAATTTCATTGGAGGGTAGGAATCACAAGTTTTTAATCAACTGCATATTTTGATAACTACATTTTGATGCATTAGGTTGACTAGAGAAATCCATTATATTGAACAGAATCATTCTTGAAACATATCCCTGCAGGACTCCTTCCTTACTTAACAGATATTTGGAACATATACCCCTTATTACTACTGCCTGAGATCTCACATACAACCAAACATTAATCCATCTGATGATATATGAATTGAAATTATTTTTTCTTCATATAATTAAGAGTTACACGGTGTAATAATGTGTCAGATTCATTGGTTAGGTTTAAACAGATTACATCTGAGGCGAGATCAAGATCTAAACGCATTGAGATGGGATCATAAAATTCAACTAAGTTAGTCATGGTTGATTTTCCTTTAATACAGGGTACAGGGTTTGAACCTTTGTGAGTGGCTTTATAGCATGCTATATAAAATATCATTAGGATCTTATGCTACTCCCAACCCGTTATCTTTTTTCTTTATCTAAGTGCCTTTAAGGCATGATCTGCAGAGTATCCCTGGTGTTTAGTGTTCTCCCTGACCCATGTCATCTATCTTTATTTTATAGTGCATTTAACACATGATTTACAAAGCATTCCTGGTATCTAGTGTCCCCCAGTATTGCAGGATTTGCTCAACAGTCTAGGGGAGTATGGGGATGTGAACCCCCACACACGCATTCACACATTCATGAATAAGCACACACACACACACACACACACACACACACACACACACACACACACACACACACACACACACACACGCAAACACACACACACACACCTGCTCCACCTGATCTCACTCATGAATATACTCACCCATTCATAAATACACAGACACAAACACTACACATATTCCTACACTATCGTATCTTTCCCCAAAATAAGTCCCCCACTGGTGATCTCCCAGGAAGGCACACACTCATACAAACACTCAAATATGTCTCACCACACATAAACACATGCACACACATCCCAGCACTATCAGTTCAAATATCTACCCCAATGTCTAAACACACTTTTTTGACCATATTCCTTAACAAGCGCAGCCATGAGTGGTTGTTTTATGCAGTGAGTAAATGCCTTACTACAGGCCTTTCCAGGTGAGAGCAGATGGCTATTTAGCTTATGCCTCTCCTTTACATGCCTCATTAGCATTTAGCTCAGCCACAGACATATCCCACCATGGTGTTGTACATCTTTATGCTAAAACACCATGGTTGAGTTGTTTCTAAATAGGAAAGGATTACCACAAGGTGTATATTCAGTGTATACCTCATGGTAACCTTTCAGAATCTGCTTCTAGGTGTTGTAGTCTGGTATCACTGTTACTGTATTTGTAATATTCCTGGTTTTATCACCTAATTTTCTTTTCTGAGCTGATTTTCCTTCTAAAACTTTCATTTTCATTTCTTTACCATTCATATTCAATCTACTTTAACTAAAGTCATTTGTATATTTCTTATACATGCAAAACTTTCTTTTCTTAGTTTTGTAAAGCTTAATCAGTTTATAATTCCACCAAAGGGGTAGCTTTGCCTTGAGGCCTTTATAATTAATGGAAGCTCTACATCTTGCAAAATACTTAAGAAGTAGATAAACCAAAAATGAAGGTCATAGCTCAAAGAACTTGTTTATGTGGTAAGCACTTTCTTTCATTCGCATTCAATGAACTTCTTCAGACAATTTTATCAAACACTTCCCCTTATTTAAATACCCGTTAGAAATCACATGACCCACCTCACATCATGTGGTAAGTAACCATCCATTTTTAGAAAGGTCAAACACTAAAAATAACCCCACACATGAACACTTCTTTTCCATTATTTACATTTCAAAACACTGAATCATCACAAATAAAAGAACACACTTTTAAATAGTAACATTTAAATTAAATCTTTTATCTGCACAAACTTTTAAGTTTTAACAGACATGCTATAGAGCATTGGTCATTCAGACCTGGGTAGGAACAGATGTTTAAAAGAATCTGCCAGCATAATTCCTGCCTTTCAAGTAAAAAAAACAGCAGGACCCCCCACCCCGGTCCCATTTTCACTTTTTCAATTATTCTAAATTTGAAACCGTGACCCGGGTTTCCTGAACATGCTTGGCTAAGGCACTTGTCTCCTTCCCCTTATTTATGCAACAAACATGCTCAGAAATCCATTCTCTCAACTTATGTTTGGTCTTACCCATGTAAAAACTAACACATTTTAGGTATTTTGCTATGTACACCACTCCTTTTAGTGTTACAATCAAATTTGTTAAATGTAACAAATTTCCTGTTCCCAATTATATAATCCCACCAAACCTCAATAAATCCACAATAAAGGCAGGATTTGCATTTATACATTCCTGAGTTTCTACTCACTCTCCTCTGTTCCTTTTCCAAGATGGTTTTCAAATTAGCTCCCCTTGTCTACACTATTCTAGGTGTACGGTCAATCCTGCCCCTAATGTGTGTATATTCCAACAAAATACACCAGGTCTTTGCCAGTATACCCCTTAGTACGTCAGAGTCTGAGGTGTAAGCACTAGTAAAGCTCACTCTGAACATTCCATCCACCTTCTTTTCAAAATTGCGCTCTTGGAGGTGGTCTAATGTAACCATTAATGTGCCAGGTCCCCTTACTATAGGACTAAAGTATCCTCTTCTCCCTTTATTCGGACCTCGTTAATTAATTTACCAATTAAAAACAGGGGATACCCACGTTTCAAAAACATATCCTTCAAGTTAATACATTCAGCCAAAAAGTCAGACTCCAAAGTTGTCATCCTGGCTGTTCATACTAGCTGTCCCTTCACTACTGAGTATTTCTAATGCAACGGGTGGCTACTATTAAAGTGTAAGAAGGAATTAGAGTATGTTTTCTTCCTAAAGATTTTAGCCACATAGGACGAGTTAACCCTGTCTTTTGGTAAACTGACATCCAGAAATGCAATTTTTCCTGTCAAAGGTGGGTGGAAATTCTAAAAAGTTAGTACTGTTATTCACTACTTCCACCAAGCCTGTAGCAACTTCACTGTTCCCTTTAATAATCATAAAGATGTCATCTAAGAATCGAGTATAATAAAATATTTTCTCCATCATTTGGTCATTTTTAAAAATAAACTTGTTCTCCCAAAATGCCATTATTAGGTTCACAAAACTCAATCCACAAGAGAAACCCATAGCCACCCCTTAATTCTGAACAAGAATGCCCTTTCAAACATTAAGTAATTGCTCCTTAAGATAATGTCCAATAATTCTTCTAATAACCCAAGGTCCGTTAAAGGTGCACCCTTTTTAAGTAAGAAATCAACAACCCATTCAATCCCTAATTTGTGTGGGATTACTGTGTAAAGGTCTTTTACATCCAATGTCAAAAAGCTGTAGTTGTCATGAATGCTCAATTTATTTATAGCTTCTAAAAAGGACCAAGAGTCCTTACAAATCTATGGTTCTTTCATTACATATCTCTTCAAGATGTTATCTATAACCATTGCGCAGGAATACGTAATAGAGTACTTTGCGTCGACAATAGGATGCAAAGGGGGGTTAGCCAAGCCTTTATGGGCTTTAGGGATACCAAAGACAAAAGGGATAATTGGTGCTGGCATCATTAAATAATGGTAAAGTTCCATATCTATTTGCCCATAGATAAACATATCCTTGATAAAGTCCTTAATCTTTCATTCATTACATATCTATTCAAGATGTTATCTACAACCATTGTGCAGGAATACATAATAGAATTCTTTGCATCGACCATAGCATGCAAAGGGGGATCAGCCAAAACCTTTATGGGCTTTAGGGATACCAAAGACAATAGGGATAATTGGTGCTGGCATCATTAAATAATGGTAAAGTTCCATATCTATTTGCCCATAGATAATCATATCCTTGATAAAGTCCTTAATCTTTCAGTAAGCCGCATTAAGTTCATTTAAGTACATGAACTCATAGTTGTCAGTGTCCAACAAGTTTAGCATCCTACTCTTGTAGTCTTCTTTAGTCATAAAAACTAACCCCCCACCCTTGTCTGGTTTCATAACCCTAATATCAGTTACCCTTAAAACATTCAACCCTTTCTTTCCTAGTTATGTTACTGTTTAATCCAGTAAAACCTTCTTGTTTTGCAAATTCCTAAAGTCTGTAATCACACATTCATTCGAAAAGTGCAAGGTTGAGGTGCAAAGGTGGATTGTAAGTACTTGCAATTATGTATTTTTTCTTACAGTCTACATTATTATTAAATAAAGTGACCAAATTCAATTTACAGACAAAAATCTTAAAGTCCAAAATAGTCTGTGCTAAATTAGCTCTACAAGAAGGGACAAAAGTGAACCCCTTTGCCAACAGGTCTGTGATATCTCGTTCAATCTTAAATGCTGTATAATTAAAATGTTGAAGTCACCTAGTGTATTGCGGACAATCTCCACTTTGGTGCAAGTAACCAAAGAATGGTGCATTCGGCAAGCTGGTATTCAGACCTAAGGGTTGCCTGTAGTGGTGGTTGGCCCTTTTTAGTCCTGTTGGTGTCAGCCACTACCTGCTTCATTTGTTGTTCTTGTGAGTTTTGTACTTTTGTGGGTGACTTGGTTGATTCTTTCTCTCTGAGGTTGATGTTAAGGCCTGAAAATGTTGCTGAGATTCGTTCATATTAGGTGCACTCGCCCCCTGCATTTGCAACCATTCACTCCACCTCACTTCCTCCCCTGGGAAATGTTTGGTTACTTCAAAGGTATCTACCCCTAAATGAGCTGACCCAGTTGCTTTGAACCCATTGAGACTATCATCCCCAGTAGGGTTAATGTCTCTATTGCCCCGCCTCTGTAAAGATGGTGGTTGAGGAAAGGCTGTTGTGTTTTTATAGTCTCTTTCATCCCTTTCCAATTTTTTTCATCTTAATACCCTTCAGTTTGAGCATAAGTTGGTCAATGCTGTCAAGGATTCTGCCATACTCAAATTTATATCTAGTAAAATCTGAGTCTGTACATATACTATTCTCAAGTTGCATCAGCTCATCCTTTGATACTTCCCCTTCTATTTATAGTTCTTCACTATCAAATCCAGCAAATCCAACCCCTGTTGGTTGAATAACTGGATCAGTTCAAAATAAAATTGTGATTTGGCTCCAAGCCTGTCAGGAAGCACCATTGCCTTAGACCTTTAGGCACTTGTTTCCTCCAGAGACACTCCTCCAGGTAAACAACTTCCAGTTGTAGTTTAGGATTATTTGAGTAGTTTAGAACTGAATCGTTTTAATATGTCAATAATAGTGCTCTCACTGGCTGGTTGATCTGGATTGTTTTCCTTACTTTCAACCCATAATTCTATGGCTTGTTGTAGCCAGTCCAAGTATACCGGAACACCAATATGTCTCTGCGGAGCTTCATCCAATTGATGTGAAGTTCCTGAAGTTGTGAAACTTCTTCCTTCCATATTACCTCCTTGGTTCTCATTCAAATTAATTTGATAAGCAGCAGCAAAGGAAGCAGGTGTAATTACATTGAAGGGACCAACAGCAATCCCCTCTCTTGGATCCCTAGGACTCACAGGGGTTGACATTTCTGTTATTATGAATTTTACGACTAAGGTTGTCCATCTTCTGGGAAAGCATTTGTACCAGCCTATTCAATTTGCTGATTGCTTTAGAGGTGGCACTTCTTTCATATTCATTCTGTGAAAATAATACTGGAGTGCTCAGTTCTCCTTTGGAAACCTCTCAAACACCAAAACAAAAAAAAACAAACAAAATAAAAAACAACTACTAGATAAACCAAAAACGAAGGTCACAGCTCAACTAACTTGTTTATTTGGTAAGAGCTTTCATTCATTCACATTCAGTGAACTTCTTCAGACAATTTTATCAAGCACTCCCCCTTATTTAAATACCCATCAGAAATCACATAACCAGCCTCACATCATGTGAAAAGTAACCATCCATTTTTAGAAAGTTAAAACACTAAAAACAAATCCACACACAAACACTTCCTTTCCATTATTTACAATTCAAAACACTGAATCATCACAAATAAAATAATATACTTTTAAATACAAAAATTTAAATTAAATCTTTTATCTGCACAAACTTTTAAGTTTCAATAGACACACTACAGAGCTTTGATCATTCAGACCAAAGGAGGAACAGGCATTTAAAAAATTCAGACCTCGTTAATTAATTCATCAATTAAAAACGAGATACCCACATTTCAAGAACATATCCTTCAAGTTAGTACATTCAACCAAAAAGTCAGACTCCAAAGTTGTCATCCTGGCTGCTCGTACTGACTGTCCCTTCACTACTGAGTATTTATGATGTAATGGGTGGCTATTATTAAAGTGTAAGAAAGAATTAGAGTACGTCTTCTTCCTAAAGATCTTAGCCACATAGGACGAATTAACCCTGTATTTTAGCATAAATAAGGGGAAGGTGACAAGTGCCTTAGCCAAGCATGTTCAGGCAAACCTGGGTCACAGTTTCAAATTTAGAGTAATTGAACAAGTGAAAATGGGACTGAGCAGGGGTCCTACTGGGTTATTGCTTGAAAGCAGGATTTATGCTGGCAGATTCTTTTGAAAGCATTGATTTTTTGGATATACATTTGAAGTTTGATCATGACAACTCAGGTTTGTCTAGTAAGATTTTTAGGATGTCAACATTTGTCAACCAGTATTTACACAGAGACAGCCTGCATCCTCAACATATGAAAAGAGGTGCCATTAAGGGGAAGTTTATACAGTTAATTTGTTTGACCAGTGAGAGGTAGACAAACTTGTCTATTGCTTTACACAGAGGGGTTGTGATTTGTTCTGGTTAAAGAAAATTGTTAGTGAAGTCATGAGGTTATGTGAGGGTACAGCAAGTCCCATTTTGACAGGAATGTGATGTTTTGGTTTGAGCTTGAGTCATAACACCGAAGGAAATCATTTAGCTTTTCCTGTATCAATTTCGAATGGTATGAGTGTCATCAGAAGTATTATTATGGACAATTGGAAGGTTTTGATGAGGCACTCAGACTTGATAAAAATTTGGGGGGATAGGCCTTTGTTCACCTATAAGAAAGTAGTGAACATCGAAGCTATTTTAGAGAAAAACACCATAGATTACGATAATGGTGGGCATGTATCTTTTGGTACCTTTGCTTGTGGTCACTGCAGGCAATGTAGATTTATAGCTAACTTAGGCTCTGTTGAACTAAAACATTTCAAATAAGAGTTTTTGGGCCATAGGTCATTACAGTTGTGATTTTAGATTTGTTGTTTACATTGCTGTGTGTAATTCCTGTACACGTTTTTATGTAGGAAAAAACACCAGGACCTTGGGCAGAAGAATTTATGAGCATGTCTTAGCCATTAAAAATACAGACAAAGTGAATGCATTGGCATGACATGCTACAGTTTGTAATAGTTTCAAAAGGTTTACATATTTTGTATTCAATTCTGTAGATTCAGATGTTTTTACTGGTAATTTAAAAACTTTACTGGAATGCAGGGAGAGTAAATTGCAAATTACATTATGTGCTGATCATTTTTCAGGGCTGAATGAAACCATAAACATCAAGTGCTTTTTACAAATGCAAAAACTGTAAAGATAGAGCTGTATTGTGCTATCTTTTGTGGGGTTTTATATTATCTACAATATGTAAATACATACATACATATACATACACACATTTTTATGTATATATGGTATTTACTTAAGTTTTTTTAAATTTAAATATAACATTACATTTTTAGTGTTCCTTTAAAAATGGTATTTGTATAGTTAATTAATTATTTGTTTTTATTGGTTGATGTTGTCATGTCTTTTTGTATAAAAGGGTGGTGTTCACATTAAAATAATTGTTCTGAAGAAGTTCGTAATTTATCTAAAATGAACAAAAGCACTTAAAATATCTTGGAGTCTGGATCATCTTTTTATGACTTTGCTGTTCCTGTATTTGTTTTTTGTTTTCGGGAGAAGTGGTTACAGTGTCCTTAGAGTATATGTTATTTGCAAAACTACTTATTCAGTTTACATCTGGGTAATTAAAATCACCCAGTAAAAAATATGTTGCCATGTTCCTGAGTATTATGATTTGAAAGGTAGTCCCAATGTTCATGAGTCAGTATTTTGTAGCAAAGTACTGTTCGAAGTTGGTTACCTGCTGAGATTCCATGTAAATCAATTACCACACATTCTAAACTGTGGTCATTTTTTTACTATAATGGGTTTGACATGTTCATGATTTATGCCAATGCCATAAGCATTGAAGTAGCATTTTAAAACACTGTTAAATTCTTTTCTTGATGGAAGTTGACAAGTGTTGAAAATTGCAAGTACTTAAAACCAGAAATGAAATGCCCAGGCTTGCAGCCCCACAGGAGACTAATATGCCTTTCCTTTCCACTAGTTTATTGAACTTAAAAGTAAATTTCTGATGAAGTCTCCAGTTGAGTGATGAATGTGCTAAATCAAATTACTTTTAAGTTCAATAAACTAGAGGAAAGGAAAGGCATCTTAGTTTTTGTGGGGCTGCCAGTCTGGGCATTTCATTTCTGGTTTTAAGTTCAACTTTCTGCTTGGGTTACTATAGTTTGTGCTGGTTATTGCTGAAAATTGCAGGTCTAAAAAAGTTTAATGTGGACTTGAATTTTACTTCATACAAAGGCAGCTCTATATGTACATAAGTGAGGTTTGCTTGCACTGTACATCCTTTTGTCTTATTTTTGGCCTTCTCAGTAGACTATGGCATTTCATTTGTAAATAATGCAATGTTGCTATAGTGTATAAATGATTATTCCAGTCATTACAGGGAATGATTTCACTTAAAAAATAGTACCACAGAGGTGGATTCTGCTAGTTCAATAACTGATAGCCTACCATTTTTCATGTGATTTAGAGGAGTAGAGATGAAATCATTAGTGCCAAGATAAATGAACATTTGCTTGTTTTTGTTTTTTTTGTCTTGACACTAAGAAGTTTGATTATCATTTTTGTGGAATCAATCAACTTTAATTCTGGAAGACTGAAAATAGTGACTTTGTTTTTATTTAATTTGTGTCAGTGTCTTATAATTATGTAACATGGAGTCCACAAAATCTAAGATTTTGTGAGCATTACCAGAGTGAGTTTTCCCCAAATGTGCTGGTAAAAAAGTTATCACTGTTATCATCAATAACTAGTAGAGAATCTACTTTGTCATTATTAATAACAGAATAATTTATTAAGCAGCCCTGTGTTTGCCTTTTTTAAAGTTTAGTATCTCTCACCACTATTTCCCATTCAGCAGTATCTATTTCACTATCATAAATGTTACTTAGTGTTTCTATTACATCACTGGTAGTAGCTTCTAGAGAAATTAATTTATATGTTGATAGTTTATTGAAAATAGGACCTTTCATCTTTTTGGCTTTAGCAATTTATTCTAACCCTTCTCTTACATCACTTTCACTGGAATTCCTTGTATGTGAATTTTACTTGAAGTAGTTTGCTCCGATTTGGTGTACTGCTGGTTCACTAGGACCTCCAAGCAGAAAACCTTTTAAACTGAATATGTCATCGGTATATTGATCTCCACTGAGACACAGCTTTGTTTGATCCTCAGTTATTTTAATTCAGTTTCAGATGGTGCTGACCCAGAAGTATCAAGGCTGGACAGCCTGTTGTCTTTATTTGAATTGTTATTATAGTTACCAGTTATTATAGTCATTTCCTATTTTGACATCTCCAAAATGTATCACCTATTAGTTTGAGTTTATGCCTTTTTTTAACCTTTCTCTTACATTTTCCTTTCCTTATTAACATTGGTCTTTATTTTTGATATTGCCGTATCATCAGATGTACTATGTTCTGTGTATCATTAGTTTGATTATATCTAATCTTGTCTCTTTCTTTCTCAAAGTAACTCCTGAAAATATTATTGCTTCTTTCAGAATATGATTTCAAGCCAATGTCTTCCTGACAAATGGTGACAAATTGTCATGTCATCTTTATCACTGTCACATTACTGCAAGCACAGTTACAAAGACTGCAATTTTCTCTTCTTTCAAGTATAAGAAACAATTCAGAAAGTTTTCATATTGTGGCAGATTACACATTCTTAAGGGATATATCACAGTTACTACATTCAAACAAATAACCCTTCTTTAGCAAATCTTCCAAAATGTAAGAGTTCAAGGAACCTATAATATAATGACAGGATTCAAAAATACATAAAATCTGAAGTACAGACAAAATTACCAAACTGTGGAAAGCCTCTGTGGTGGTCAAGGTTAAAACAACTCACCTTGAAAGAGCATGCACCATAGTACTGCTTAAGTTAATAATACTTTATATGCCAATGTCTGCCAAGGGCTAATCCAACAAGCTACACCAAAAGTCTAATCTGATATCACACACCAGTTGATGTTAAATTGTAATCATGTAAAGCAGTGGTCTCCAACCTTTTTTGTACCATGGACCGGTTTCATGTAAGACAATTTTCCACGGACCAGCCATCACACGGTCATAATAGGCAAGCAATAATACATGACAAGGTGCCTGTTAATGTGTAATTAATGCCTGCCCAATGATGTTATGAGGTCTCATGCTGCAGGCTGTCAGGAATCACTCTCAGTGTTCACTGTCTGTGTTTCTCTCTCCCACACACACACACACACACACACACACACACACACACACACACACACACACACTTTTTTTCAGTTTCATTTATTTTTATTTTACACTTGCTAAACAGCAAAAAGCACTGCTTTGCAAGTATAAATAATAGCCCGAGTGATCCCACTGTTCACGCTCTCTCAAACACACATATACCATCTCTTCTGCTTTCACAAACACACACATTCTGGTCTCATGCATGCATTCACTCACATGTGCAGACAGAAACATAAACACACTCATACACCTACATACACTTTTTTTTTTCTGATCAGCTGGGCACCCAACATAAAAAGTTTTTATTCTTTCTTTGTGGCCTGGTACCAAATGACCCATAGCCCGGTGGTTGGGGCCGCTGCTCTAATCCAATTCATGGCCACTGGGAAAATGTAGTGCGCCCAACATTCACTAAGTACAATGGGTAGAAGTCCATCCTCACATAGTACCAACCCATGCACACACATGTATGCACTCACACACACATGTGCACACACACATACATGTGCGCGCACACACACACACACACACACACACACACACACACACACACACACACACACACGCACACACACACACACACACACACACACGTGCACGCGCACACGCATGCACACACACGCGCACACAGACACACATGCACACACGCGCACACACGCACACACACACGCACACACACGCACACACGCACACACACGCGCACACACACACACACACACACACACACACACACACACACACACACACACACACACACACACACACACACACACACACACACACACTCACACCATATGAATTACTGTGTGCCCTAGAATTTGAGCATTTCATTTTCTTTGGTACATATTTCAAAAGTAGTGCTGCTTGCCTATTCTTCCAGCTTTTATTTGTTTAGTTGATATAATTTAACAAACAAGATCACATGTTGTGATTTAGTGTGTGCCCTTGAATACTGGAATATTATTCACACATTCCAAAGCAATACATCTTACCTGCTCTACCAGCTTGTGAAAGATTTGCTGAAGTCATATATCAAACAGAATCACACCTTGTGAATTATTATATATCCTGCAACTTTGAAATGTTATTTATTTTGTTTACATACTATAACACTAGTGCAGTTGTCTGGTTTGCCATCCCAGTGGCTACATACAAGTACTATAGTTTGTTTTGATTCATTTACTTTACCTACAGCATGGCTAGATTTTAGGGCACATCCAGAACATATATAAATTATCTGACTCATCATACTGACATCTTCAATAAAATAAACCCCACATCTATATTAGTCTACTATAACATGTGGACATTGTATACCACCTAAATAAAAGTTGAAACTGTTGGTCCATGTAAGTGGGCCTTCTTGCCAGTTATCCAGAGGCCTACCATATATCTTCCCATTCTATTGCCATTAGCTATGCCCCCTCTTGGGCCTTCCATCTACCCTCCATTAACCTTCTAATCACAATTGCTTAATTTCCCATACATCCTTATATATTATTCCTACTACTCCTTGTCTCTTTTTCTCCATTTCTTCCAGGGTACACTTCTGTCCTGTCTAACTTGCCATAAGATATACTTTACTCATATCTGATTAAGTTGCAAATGAACTAACAAGTCCTGTTTGTGCAGGCCATATTTGCTCTTGAGGATACAGAAGCCCATAAACCCTTCCTTCTCAAAAGTTACACACAACTGACTCCATAATTTTAAGCCCCACATTTCCCCAAACTCTTGATCCTTCCCAATTACTCATTTCTTAACAAAGTGATGTGCCCAGATATTAATCAAAAGGTCTCCTACCCCATTTAATGTCACCTGCCTTTATGTAATCTTCATATCATGTGTCCTGCTAACTGGACAGAGGACTCTGATGCACACCATACCCACAATTTTGCCATCCCTGTACACAAACATTGTCATTCCCACTTAAGTTATTTACTACTCAAATAAAAAGGCTCATATGATATGCTAAAGCTTGCCTTTTCAACTGAGGGAGACCTATTCTGTCATACACCTATAGCACATAACAGATATTGGTGGAGATTCTCCTCCCTTTTCCCCTTTAAATATAATCATTGATACATTCCTGGATAGCCCTTATGTTGATTGTGTACCAGAAACATGCAGGTTTCTTCAAAAAAAGTGTGACACCATCAATGTCAGTACTGCTAAAATTTTACCATAGAGTGAGCTAAAGAGATTCACCTTAAAACACAATTCCCTAACCTTAATTAGTAATCTGTTCAAATTTTCCTCCACTGTATCTGAGAATGTGTTAGATACCATAAGGCCCAAATAAATATTGGTTGCTAAGATTATTATTTATTCTACTTGTCAACACTTGCTATGGTCCAGATATCCATCCTACCAGTGCTGATTTTGACACATTATACTTTAAGCCTAAAACTGCAACAAATGAACTGAATATATTTAGGACTCCACCAATCTATTACTAATAAATACTCCACAATTATCTGCAAACAAAATAAAGGAAATCCTTATCCTCTCCCTGTGCCACAATTATATTAATATTCTCTTACCTTCATAGCCAAATCATGTCTAACTAAGAGAAATAGGCCTGGGGAGACAGGGTAACCCTTATGAGTTCTCTATTCAGTTCTCTCCAGTCCAGATAGTCAGTGTCTTCACCCATGACTCCAACTAGACTCCATATTTCCTAGCTTTCAGGACATCAAAGAAACATACTCCATCTACAGATTTAAATGCTTTAGCTATATCACAAAACATAATCACTTGCTCCTTACCTTGTTCTCCATGTTCAGACAAAGAGGCATGTAAATCTCATCAATTATCTACAATGCCCCTGTCACAAACCCATTCTGACTCATTTGACACAATCTTGGGAGCAGAATATCTAATCTCCTAGCCTGGACCTTTCCTGAAATGTTTATATCCATATTAACAAGTGATACTGGGTAAAAGCCTCATACACTTAAGGTCCCTTCCTTCTTTTTAGGAATACGTGAAATAATGGCTTGACAAGGTATGACTCCTGCCCAACATCCATGCCCCATGAGTTAAAAGTACACAGTAGTGCTTGTTGAACATTTGTTTTCCCCACTTTAAAAACTCTGCAGGGAATCTGTTTGGACCTGGAGTTTGTTAAGCTTAAGAAGGGTCAGTACAACTTCAATCTCATTTCATTCAATATCTCTACTGAGGTTATTCCACTCTACCCCGGATCTTGGATAACTTGCTTGTCTTGAACTTATGTAGGGTCTCTAAAAAATCACAGAAAATTTGTCTTATATCTTCAGCCTTCCATATCAAGACCCCCTTACTATCATAGACAGAGGGACCTGACATTCACCTTTAAGCAATTATGATACACATTTAGGATTGTCTTCTCTATTTAACCACCACCACATTCCCCTCCTACCTAATTCCACTTCTACTGCTGAAACTTCCAATATCAAGATTTCCATTCACAGTTCTGTTTCCATATGCTTGAGTGGCTTGTTGTCGTCATATCTAACTAGAGAACTTTATATTGTCTTCAGAGAGCATGTGAATTCCTTTATATGACATTCCTTAAGAATCCTATACATGCCATCTCTTCTATAATGTCCTCCCACCATACTCTGCACCTGACAACATCCTCTCTTGGATTTCTATTTATTACATTCTGTATTAAGGAGGAGAAGTCCCTCCTACCAGAAGTATTCCAAAAGAAGGGCACCTATCTCTGTCACCTTGACTTAAGACTTGGATTCTCTAGGGCCACCCCCATTCTCAGGGGTGCATTATCCAATAAGAGTTTTTTAAGTACAGTGGACTTTGCTATTTTTGATAACTGGGATTGATGCACCAACATGAAATCTATCCTGCTACCTTTCTTTGAAAGATCTCTTAAAAAGGATGGTGTCACCTCTCCTGGGTGTTAACTTCTCTGCAGATCTATCCACCTGTTAGTATCTATCCAAGATGAAAGCAATGTTTGACTCTTCCCATGATACTCATTTGTCTGAACTAATACTTCAACCTGAGCATTCAATGTCAAAATTAAAATCCTTCAACAAAACCTAAAACTGTCCTAGTCTAATAAGATCCTGCCACAAGGTAAGGAAATTGTCTAAGTACCTCTCGTTATCCTGATTTACGGTGTAAATATTACATTTTGCCCAGTTCTCTTGTTAACTGTCCCTTCCCAAATAATCCATCTGTCATACCCACTTCCTCTGACTCTATTAGTAAAAACTTGCAATTATGAAACAATATTGCCACCCCTTTCATTCCACTGCAATACTTGTGACCCCCATGTACCATTGGAGAACTCCTTTAATTTATGAGCATCTCTTATTTTGAGTTTCTTCTCCTATAGGCATACTGTCTGTGCTAACACTCTTCTAATCCTTTGTAGAATTCTTGCTTTTTATATGGGGTGAGCAAATGCGCCTACATTCCATGACAGTACTGTGATCAATTCCAGAGCATGAATGGATTTGTTATCCTGCCATTGTCCATTATCAGGAACATTACGCTGAGCAGAACACCCCCCAGCATATACCGAATTCTGGAATTTCAGTCAAAACCTTCCCTTTTATCATCATATCGCATCCTATTCCTGTAGTCATTCTCATACCAACTAATGTGGGATTACTACATGTTCTCTATCCAAAAATCCCCTTGTGAGTTTAAGCATAAGTAGAATAATAACTTTCTTACACTAAGGCTAGATTTTCCAGTCCAGATTTAAGAATTTGGGCACAGTACCCCTTACCTTTGCACAATGTGTTGCTCACCATCTTGAATGAGACTTTGAAATTCTGTTGTAGTATTCCAGGAAGGCTGATAGAGGGAAAAATATATAAAAATGATAAGAAAAGCAAGTAAATCTGGTGCCAGTAACAATAAAAACAAACTTATTAAAAATTATCTAACAAAGGAAGGTTCATAATTCTTGTAGAACAGCTTCACTAAAATTCCTTCCTCAAAAACCAATCAATAGTAATTAGCATCTCGTCTAATAAACCATAACATTTTCAGCCATCTCCCACGATATCCGATACACATTGAGGTTTCATCCCTTGCAGCTCTGTTAAAGGATTAACAAGTACTGAGTAAACATGCAAAATAGTATAAAATCTAAAGTCTTCATCAAAGTGCATCATAATGTATGTTCAATTAAACATGCAATACAATGTATAAATACAAAAATGCATGTCACTGATATATAGGATATGCCAATTTTCTTTAGTACTTTTATCCAGCTTTGCCAACCCACTATTTCCCATTCAGCAGTATCTATTTCACTATCATAAATGTTACTTAGTGTTTCTGTTACAACACTGGTAGTAGCTTCTAGAGAAATTAATGTATATGTTGAGAGTTTATTGAAAATAGGAACTTTCATCTTTTATAGGTTAGTACTAAGCTAACTGCTCTTACTAGCCATTTTAAGCCTAGTCAATTATCTCTTGTGAGACTCAAACCCTGCACCTTGTATTTATAAGGCACACACCTTAACCATTAGGCCACCCTCACAACCCCAGCACTTTTGGCTTTAGCAATTTATTCTAACCCTTCTCTTACATCACTTTCACTGGAGTTCCTTGTATGTGAATTTTACTCATAGGCAGAATCTGATGAGCCTGAAAAAATCTTGTTTCAAGTCTTATTACCTGCAGTGCTTGCCTTCTCAGGTGACGAGCTAAACTCCAATGATTTGTGGCACTGTCAAGGACCCTTTTTATCCCAAGTCTGATAATCCTTTAGAAGACCTCTCTCTTTCTTTCTCTCTGCTTTGCTCTTACTCACAGGGGTTTCTGGCACATCTGAATCTAAATCAGAGATGGTTAAATCTTCTCTTTCACAGCACTGGGATGAATTATGCATTGTACAGTGCATCCCTCTTGTCACAACTGTTAACCTTTATTTTCCTGTGGGGCTTTCCTCCTTCATGGGATTTGGGCTGCATGGGAAAAAACTGGTTATTGGCAACTCTTGGAGGACATTTCCCACTCTGTTTCATGATCAGCCCAATTGCCGTCATCACAGTCACCATTTAATTTCTCTGTCTTCACTCAGTCCCTCATGGACCTCTCAACTTTCTTCTTGTTACTTAAAGTATCTACCATCCCGTTCTGCTTTTAGAAGTGTAGGGTATAATAAGGAGAGCCTGTAACCATAACTGTCATATATTTGCAGTTTGTTTGCCAGGATATTCCATTGGGCCACAAGTAGTCCGTTTTCAATGGAGTCCTGGGGAGAAAAGCTCCAGAAATATACAAATACATAGTACAAATTGCACATACACATTACAGATTATCTCATAGGAATACAAAGTAAATATGATAAGAAATGGTTAACAATGATAGAATACATTAGTATAGTTCATTAAGCAGCAATAAAAAAACACTTTTTTTTTTTTTTCAAAAGTAGCAGGATAGGGTAACTGTTAAGTAGTTGGTCAAATAGTTCAATAGAGCTGTGGAACTATAGGAGGCAGTGATGGCGTATTTAGCTCTAGGAGAGTAGGAAGTGGTATTAGAATGATTAGGTAGGATGGGAACAGGAGCACTTCCATTGTGAAGTTAGGTGTGAGTGCAGCAATTTCTACTATGTCACAGAAATTTGACAAGCCAATTGCTTTTAAAAAATGCACTTCCTGTGGGCACAAGATCCCTGTATCTGTTCCCCATAGGGAGTGCATTTATTCTTTGGGTCTTGCCCACCTTCAGGTGGCTTGTTCTATCTGCAAGGCCTTTCTTTGTGGGTCCGTTGCAGATAGAATAAATAAGATGGTTCTTAGGGAGTCTTACTCCTCCTCCTTCTCCTGCTTTTGGTCACATCTCAGGGGCTCAAACCCCTGCCAAAAACCTAAGGGGTCAGAGATCATAAGAAAAAGTCCTTGGACCCCTCCATGTCAGTTGAGTCGTAGCCTCCAAAAAGGCCTTGAGACCTTCGGAGCAGAGTTCCCTGGCTCTGATATTGGTTTCATCCTCTCTGCCCCATGTTCCAGCCCCCTCTTTGGGGCAGGAGCTTGTGTCACTAAGTGTGTCTCTGAAGGATGCTTCCCCTAGACATCACTCCAGACCATCCTCTGTGTCCTTGTCCATCAGGTCCTTTCAGAGCCTGTCAAAGAACGAGGTGGACAGATTGATGAGGAAGATTCTCCATTCACAGATCCAAATGGGGGTTATTGCAGCTCTGTCTCCTAGTTTCTCCATCTCTGATCTGGCCTGCCATTTCAGAGCTCTCTGATTCATCAGTCCTTGGAGTCAGTTTGTAGGGTCCAATAGTCTTTACCTCATCAAGCCTGACTGCTTCCTTGACTCACTTATTTCTGACTGTGTCTGGGCCGAGCATGTCTCGGAGCTGAAGTAGCGACTTCAAGTCTGGGGAGATGACTTTGACTCCAAAGCTCTCAGAGTTGTCACTTCCCCTTGGTGCCTCAGCATTTGACAGCAAAATGTCAAACCCCCTCAGTGTCTTTTCCTGATTCCATGGGACAGGGGAGGCTTCCTCAAGACTCCAGCAGTTCTTCTGCCTTCGAGGTGATGGAGAGGGTCCTCTTTGCTCCTAGGAGACATCCAGTTCCTACAATTTCTGACCCACCCCTTCTCCTCCTGAGCTCTGTGTCAGAGACCTCTCTTCTGCCACTGGGGCAGATGGCTCCTCAGGGCATCCAGACTCCTCCACTTGAGGAAACCCAGACTTCTTCCGACACCTCCCTGGAGCACCCCACTGAGGAAGTTCCTCAGAAGAAAAGGTGCAACAGGAGAATCCTAGAATCTCCAGAGCTCACAACAGACATTGACTTCGATGAAGGGGAGGGCACCCCTAGATCTCTACCCAATGTCTCCATTGAAGACATTTTAGAAATCCTTCACCAGAGAGGTGGCTGGTTAGCCCCAAACCCCACCCTGGATGAGTCAGTGTTTCTGGAGGCCATCAGGACTGGCCCATCTACATCCTGGATTTTCCCTCCTGCAGACCCCCTTGTAGACTTGTAGTCTGCAAGGGCATGGAAGGAACCAGACACTGCAGAGCCTATTCCTAAAAGAACAGAAAAATTTTTTTTGTGCCCCCCAGGATAGACTCCACTAGAGAAAGGGTATCCCTGTAGATGCCATGGTAGTTGTTGTGGCCAGCAAGAAAGAGCTTGCCCTGGATAGCTCTACTGCCCATCCCCCTAACAGGGATGGACAGATTTGAAAAAAGTGTGTATGTTTCTTCCACTTTTGCCCTCAGAGCATTGAATTACCTTTCCCATTTTATGAAGCTACAGATTGACTTACTTAAGGAATTTTGAAGCTCTGGCCTTGAGTCCATGATGGTGGAGGAATCCGTATGGCCACTCTGAAGTCCATTTTCAATGCATCCATGAGGCTAATCTCTTACACAGTTGGGGGCACCTCTCGGGTGGCTGGTTCCAGCACTGTCATTCAGTACCATGCCTGGATGTGGCTGTGTGATTTTGCAGAACCCTTCAAGGCATCATTTGTCAATGCTCCTTTAACAGTTCCTCCCTCTTTGGACTGACGGTTTGTGGCATACTCTGCACAGTGAGAAAGATGGAAAGATCTTGTCTGCCATTGGAATCCACATCTTTACCTCATGAAGGTCCTTCTCCAGGAATCAGTAAGGGTGAAGGAAGTTGTGGTTCAGAAAATCCCAGGGTCCATTCCAGGATGCTCAGGGACAGAGGGGGAATAATTCAAGTGATAACCACCACACTTGGGGCAGAGTGGGCCTGCTGAGTCAGGAGTCTTCAAATTTACATTCAGAGAAATCCTTGTGGCATCCCTGAGGTGTCACCTGACTGTCCATCTCTGGAGGCAGTTGGGGGATAATGCTCTTTGCACCTAGAAGCCTGGTTAGCCATCATAAATGACTGAAAGCTGCAAGGTATCATATCCAGAGGTTACTCTATTCCCTTTTTTAATCTGCCTGAACCAGAACAATACCTCCTCAATGTTCCACCCAGTCAACGGGAGGTGGCAACTTTGGAAATTGCAAAGTTGCTTCAAACCAGCATGGATCAGGGATTTACTCCCGTTTCTTTTTAGTTCCAAAGAAAATGGGGATCTCAGGCCTATATAGGACCTAACTTACCTGAACAAATCAATCAAACACACGAAGTTCAGGATGGTCACAGTTCAGCCCATCCTTCCCGTTCTACAGAAGGACGTGCTCAATAGACCTCAAGGATGCATACTATCGTATCAAAATGAACAGACACTCCAGAAGGTACCTCCATTTCAGGTCTATATTAGATCAGCGAACGCTTAAAAAAGTGAACGCTGATTGATCGAACTTATGTAAGCGAAAGCTTACAATCTCGAACTGTCAGATCAGTGATTTTTTTCCTAGGGAAAAAAATTGCTGATCCAAAACACATACACACAACACAAGCACACCAAACAAACAGCAATCCACACACATACACCTAAAATCTGACACCTAACCTACACTAAACTATACACACACCACTAACTATCCCTATCCACTTACCTTAACCCAAACCCTAACCCTAAGGTCTGTCTCTATCGCACACTCACCTCACCTGCTCCCTAACCCTAACTCACCTAACCCACCCTAACCCGAACGTCCACACAATCGCACACATACCTAACCCGCACCCTAACCCTAACTCACCTAACCCACCCTAACACTCACATCCACAAAATCGCACACTTACCTGAATCCGACCAGTAACTTTCCACCACAGCACTGAAAATACCGAAGCAACAGAAACAGACAACCAAATTCTTTCCCTAGGAAAAAAATTGGGTTTCTGTTGCTTCGATATTTTAAACATTCGCTTAAATAAGTTTGATCAATCAGCATTCGCTTTTTTAAGTGTTAGCTGATCTAATATAGACCCTCCATTTCAGGCAGGGAGCCAGTCACTACCAATTTCATGCACTTCCATTTGGTCTCAAAACAGGCCCCAGTGTGTTCACCAGATGCAATGACTGTCTCCTAGTCACACCATCCAGGCATCGACTGGTTCAGGCCAGGGATTTTCTCTTGCAACTGGCCTCAACCTTATGGATCACTATAAACCTTTATCTGCAAGTGCAGGTGAAATATTTTTTTTAGGAGCCAGCTTGGATACAAACAAAACCCTGGCTTGTCTTCCATGGACAGGATTCTCTCACTACAGATGCATAACAGAAAAGTGTTAGTAGTGCCAGTTCCTCCAACAAATCTAGTCCTCAGGGCTCTGGGATCTATGGCTGCAACAATAACTTTACTACAGACAGCTTGCTTACATATGAGAGTCCTGCAGTGGACATTGCAAGTCCAATGGTCCTTCTGCATCATCATCCCCTCAATCATCCTATAAGACTATCTTGAGTGTGCAGAAATTCTCTTTTGTGGTGGCTTCATGATCCAGAAGTGTGTCATGGCTAACCTTTCATTCTTTCCACCCTGTCACCATGTTGACCACGGTTACCTCCCAGCTGTGGTGGTGGGGCATTAGCTGGGGCAGACAGTTCAAGGCATGTGGAATCCCCAGGAGATCAATCTGCATATCAACATCCTAAAGGTGAGGGTAGTGCTTTTAGCATTGCAAGCCCCTCACTCCCTTCTTCCTCTAAGGACAATTGTAATTCAGACCGACAACATGTCTGTTGTGTGGTACCTCAACAAATAAGGTAGAACCAAGTCCTATCGCCTTTGTCAAGAAGCAGTGAGAGTGTGGCAATGAGCTGTCTCTACCAACCATTTTCTAGTTGCAATGCACATTCCGGGGGAGCATAACTTATTGGCGGACAGGCTCAGCAGATTTCTATTGATGCCTCACAAGTGGTCTCTATCAGTCAGTGGCAAAAAAGGATTTTCCTCAGATGGGATCAACTCTGCTATGACCTTTTTGCCTCTCCCTCCAGCAGCAAGTGCAGCAGGTACTTTGACCTGATCC
Source organism: Protopterus annectens (assembly GCF_019279795.1). Classification (NCBI taxonomy): domain Eukaryota; kingdom Metazoa; phylum Chordata; order Ceratodontiformes; family Protopteridae; genus Protopterus; species Protopterus annectens. The sequence continues at coordinate 1,489,634,967 of NC_056731.1, read as the reverse complement.
CGCCACAGGGACAACAGTCACCAAGAGATGCTCTAGTCCATGCTTGGCCTCCCGGTCTTCTTTATGCATTCCCTTCTCTTTCTCTGATTCCCAAATTTCTTCAGAAGGCATGCAGGTTATAAAGCATAGTGATCCTCATTGCTCCCTTTTGGCCTTGACAAGTTTGGTTCACCTTCCTGTGTTCTCATCTAATTTGCCCTCTCTGGACCCTGGATCCACATCCAGACCTTCTGTCTCACCCTTCAGGGAAACTAAATCCAGATCTTCACAACTTTAAACTAATCGCATGGTTTCTCCATTTCAAATAATAGCTAGATAATCCAGGCTTTCTTCCCCAGTTCAAAACATTATAATTTCCTCCCATAAGTCTTCTACCAGGAAAATTTATAAAAGTAAGTGGAAATGGTTTTCCATTTGGGCTCAACAGCATTACATTGATTCACTTACGGCACCCATTTCAGCAGTCATGGACTTCCTAGCTGGTCTTTTTCATTCAGCGGCCAGCTTCTCTACTGTTAAAGTTCAGTTGGCAGCCATTTCTAATTTTCACATTGGGGAAAAATGCTACATCTTTAGCTTCTTCTACTCTTTGCAAACATTTTCTCAAGGGTACATTCCTTCTTTGACCTCCTATGAAAGATCCTACTCCTCCATTGGATCTTACATTGGTTCTTCAAGCTCTGACCTTACCCCCCTTCAACCTGCTGGTAAGGCAGAGTTGAATTTTTTGTCCTGGAAAGCAGCCTTGTTAGTAACAATTACTTCGGTCAAGAGGGTTTCAGAGCTTTATGAATTATCTTCCAACCCGAAAAAACCGCTACAGCAACTGAAGCGGAATAACACTGGAATCAGCCACACAGACAAAATAAACTTTTTAGTACTTTCTTCCACTTTAATTTTACTTGGACTTCTTCAGAAAAACCAGGATGCCTCCCTACATCCTGGTTTTATACTGTGAAACAGGAAATGATGTTGTGTTATGTTAATTGTTAACATATTAAATTTTACAATAAAAACTCATTTAAATACATTCATTTGTGAATAAAAAATATATATATGTATATACCCACGCGAGTGTGAATCTATACATTAGGTAATTATATTATAACCATTATTTATAAAACAAGATACTTTAAGTACTAGTCCTTCTTTCTTACCAAAGGTTGTGTCAGTAAACACCATTAATCAATCCATTAATCTCCCTGTATTTTTTCAGAATTTTCAAAATAAGGGTGAATATATGTTGCACCTCTTAGACGTTCATAGATAATTGCACTCCTACCTGGATAGGACAAAAATATTCAGAAAATCTGATCAACTGTTTGCAGCTTTCTCAGATTCCAAAAAAGGGAAAGCTGCTGTCAAAACTACTATTGCTCGATGGTTAAGGGATTGTATTTCTCATGTTTGTTCGTTGAACAATGTTCCTTTATGTAGAGCAGTCAGAGCTTATCCCATGAGATCCATAGACACTTCCCAGACCTTCTGGTCCAGAGTTTCCTTAGATGATATTTTTGCAGCTGCTTCACAACTTTATTTCACATTACAAACTTGATATCATCTCCATGAATAGGGCTGCTTTTGTCTCTACAGTACTCTGGAATAGCCTTCATGAGGTGGCCCAGATCCATGTAGCTGGGGACTCTGTCCCACAGGTTTGATGAAGACTGAACAGACAACATCAGATAAAGAAGTTATGTACTCACCATAACATTCCATCTGTATTGTCTGCTTCAGTCTTCATCAACCTTCCCTTCCACCTTCCCACTTCCTTATATCTGAAGGACCTGATGAATAACTCTGGGAACCTTTATTCCTGTTTTGAGCTCCTGAGTACTCTTTTAAGCTCTATTGTGTTTTAAGTATGTATTTTTCTTCTGAGAAAACTGGCAGCAAACTCAAATGAGTTATCTGGGAGGAGCTAGGTAGTATGGCTAGGGTGGGATGATCTCTAGCTTGGAATCTTTAGCTTGTGACAGCTGAGTCAGTTCCAACGTCAGAACTGAGACCCACAGGTTTGATGAAGATTGAAGCAGACAACACAGATAGAATGTTATGGTGAGTAAATAACTTCTTTTTTTCATCTCTGGATGCTTGACAAAATTTATCCATTGTTTCACCATGGTCCACAAGAATATTTCTAAACATCAAAGTGTTCATCTGTAGGTTTTTATAGCTTACAGAAATAAACATTAGCTGGGACAGGTGTGGAGACAGGACTCAACCATCCATCTTTTTGGGCTAGCCAAGCCTCCCTGCTCAACTCTAACTTTGAGATTTTACTAAAATGAATGCATCATTTTCTCCCTCCTTGCATATCACTATATCCGAATGTGAAATGTAAATTTTACCTGAATTGAACATGAGACCATCCATACAACTAGTCTCATCTTTGTTTGTTTAGTACACTCACACATCCCAGTACATTGCTGAGAACTGATATGGCTATATTTTTATAGCAGTTTCCTTAAGTAGCAGCATTTCTCTTTTATTATTTGTATACTTTTCAGGCTTTGACTCTTGCTGCCTCTTGTATATGTGGAATAACCTTTAAAAGTTCCAAAACTTCTATTTGAGGACCATTCTTCTATTCCTTAAGATAAGCTATGCTTAATAATTCCACAGTATGTTTTTGCTTATCTAGAATGTAATAAACCATTAAACCATTTTGCCACCAAGTTAAGCAGCATTCTTTGCACACTAGGAGGTAAATTCTGTAATGACAATCTGAAAATTCTCTGTAAAAGCCCATGATTATTCTCAACCAACTCTATATAGCTACACACTCACACACACACACACACACACACTATATATATATATATATATATATATATATATATATATATATATATATATATATATATATAGATAGATAGATATTATATATAATCTGTGTGTGTGTGTGTGTGTGTGTGTGTGTGTGTGTGTGTGTGTGTGTGTGCGTTTGTGTATATATACATCTGTGTATACAATAAATATATCTATATCTATATCAATATATCTATATATAGATATAGATATAGATATATAGATATATAGATATAGATAGGGGGAAATTTAATAAAGTCTACACGGACTTGTTTTTCATGTAGATGTAATGGCACATTGCTTACATGAAATTAAGCAGAAGTGCGATCCAGTAAATGGAACTGAGAGGCATGCACGTGTGTGCAAACATGGAAGTATCCATGGCATGCAAATTACCTCATAAGCAGGTGAAATGTATGCAAATGAGGCAGGTAGAGTGATCCAGCAAGTAGATAGGCAGTCATGCAGACCCCTTGTTGGTGTCCGTAATGTACATGGAAAAATTCTGTGTACAGAATGTAAAAATGACACCCAGGGCTATAGAAGTCTACTTACAGTGGCAGAAATAGTAGAGAGGACACAGATATGTGCAAAACTAATCACTGTGTGCCTAAACCTGCATGGAAAATAATGTAAAATATTTTTTTTAACAGCTTGTGTATGTTTGTGTGGCATGCACCATTGCGCAAACATGGTGTTATGAGAAAAAAATATAAAAAGATTGTAAAAAACAGAGTTTGTGAGTATGTAACATCAACAAATTATAGGACCCTGTGTGGGGTATGTACAATGTTAGACTGTTGTGGTTGCTAATGAGGCAGGGCCTGAAACCGCGTAGTATCCAGGTACTGTGCATGGATCTGTATACAAATGAATTGGGGTTACTGAATAGCACAAATTGATATCTGTATCCGCAGATCTCGTCTGTGTTGGGACAGAACCATGTTGTTGTCCACAGAAGAGGTAGCTGACATCAAAATGGGGTGTGTCCACAAACATTTAAGCTCATTGTAGCTCAGCGGCACCTGTTTGTACTGCGCGCCGCTCTACTCAGCAGGGGGTGTATCCATTGACTGCTAAGCTTTGTTTACCTTCAGGGCATATGTTTCAGTGGGTTTGAGTGTATTTGAGCATGTTTGCATGGGGCGAAGCTGTGCTGAACATGACCTTCCATGAGGGCGTGTCTTCTCACTGCTAAGCCTTGTTTATCTGTGCATCAAGGCACCACCTGGTGAAGAGGTAAGAATCTACATCAACCGCAAGGGGTACCACTCCATCAACTGCCAGATCATGTGCAATGCCCAGGCCATTATCATGAATGTGTGTGCTGGCAGCCCTGGCAGTTATCACAACTCCCATAGCTGGCATGCATCGCAGCTGTACCAGATGTTTGCTAGGGGGGGATATCCCACATGGGCATTTACTTCGGGATGTTGGCTACGCACTGGAACTGTGGATGATGACACCCATCAGAAACGCACACACACACACACACACACACACACACACACACACACACATACACACACGCACACACACACACACACACACACACACACACACACACACACACACACACACACACACACACACTGAAGAACACCATAATGATGCACACACACAAACCAGGAACATCATAGAGCATGTGTTCGGGCTGATGAAGTCACTGTTCTGGTGCTTCAATGTACCTTGTGGAGTATTGCAGTACTGCCCAGCCAGATGTACACAGATGTTCACAGCATATGCCATGATGCACAATATGATCCTCTGAAAACAACTGCAGCAGGATCAGCAAAGGGAAGGGATACACAGCCTTCCACCAGTGCCTAGGTCACCACAGCTGAATCCATGGGGGGACTTGGAGTAGGAACCCCCTGAGGCTGTACCTGAAGGCAGATGTAGGCATACCCAATATGCCCTGGCCTTGGCCAAGAGACAAAGCACGGCACATGCACTGAAAACCTAGGGGTCTAGGGACTGAGACCTTATTCCAACTCACATACATATTAGTAAAAATGATGCCAGCTGACGCACACAACCTGTAGCTCACCATGTATTGGCTGTGGACCACATGCATCTGACAGAGTCAGACCCAAACTACAGGTCTGTGTCAACTGCTGCATTTGCAAGGTACGTCACTCTCCAGTGCACCACTTGGAAAGGGTACTACAATATGGTAGCATATGTATGGACCTGCTACATGTATGCAAGGGAATATAGCGGGCTATACATAGTATGCTACTGGGCTACTTGCAGAGATCTATATTGGGCTACTGGGCTACTTGTAAGCAAAAGCAATCAGAACCTTGACTCCTAGAACGTAGTAAAAATTCTCCTTTATTCAATTCAATAATCCTGGACCACAAACGATAAAAAACGATAAAAAGTTTGTTCTTTAAACAATACTAAGCGCTTTCACCCTTTCATGTTAGGGCATCATCAGAGTACAAATTCAATGGGCTACTTGCACAGATCTAACAGCCACTTGGAACAACAGGTACTCTGTTCACTAATATGTGCCCCATAATAGCCACACTAGGCCACATGGGTGGAAACTCTATGACATTATTCCAGGGAGATGCCAAACAATGGGGTCACAGGACAGTCAAAACACTGTCTATTGAATAAAATAAAAATGGCAGTTCACAGACTCTACTGGCAGCAAATTTAGATGAAAGAGAAGTCCACGATGCTGGAAAATCATGCAAATCCTTTATTATTTAAAATGAGATATCCTGTTAGCGCTTTCATTTAAACAAAGTGTTAAACTTTGTCAGACAACTGTTAGTTTCACATTCACTTCCTTTATAAACCTCTTTTAGTGTTGATTGGTTAAAAAACTCATTAATATTAATAGAACTTAAACATCCATCACATATACATAAAAACACAAGCACCTATTCATTCTAACTGCATCTGCCTACTACTACTTATAATTATTGAATTTATAAATAAACTATGAGTAACTATGAAGTAAAATTCATTTAACATATTATATAAACAGACTAAAACCAATGCTAAAAACTCATTTCTAATAAGCATTTTTACAAACTGAGTTTTGGTGTTAAAAAAACTGCATGTAATTCCAATAGCTTAACATCTCATGAGAACATAGCTTAAAAATGACTAACTACACTTATCTTGCAAGTCTCAAACCCAGGGCCCTGCACACCATTGCCATAGCAAGTTACCACAAAGCCATTTGAGCTTTTATAAATATATGCAAGTACAATGGGTTAAATATAATAAATATTTGAAAATATGTAAGACATACTTGCATCAAATAAAAAACTTTGTATAAAATAAAATTTATATATTTAAATAAGTTTTAACTAGCTGATACTACCTTCACTTTTTTCCTTTTAAGAGGTTTTAATTTCAACACAGGTACTCTTGAGCTACACTCATTCAGACTTGGCCAAGTATCCGCTTGTAAACATATTTGCCACCTGAGTTCTTTTACCTCTAAAAGTAGCCCCCATGGCTTGTTATCCTGTATAAGTACTGAATCTATAGTCATGAAGCTAAACTTATGTTCACTATTACAATTAATGTGTTTAGCCAAGGCATTGTTCCGATTTTGTCTCTTTACAGCATATTCATGCTCATACATTCTCTGCCAGAGTTTCCTTTCCATTTTGCCAATGTAGAAACACTGGCAGCAAGAGCAGGATGCCAAATAAACTACTGCTTTGGAACAACAATTGTATTTACTGTTCGCATAATATATTGTGTCTCTCGCTATGAAACTGTTAGCCACTTGAACCCTGTGGCACCAGGAACATGTCCCACATTTGGTCATTCCTTGTCTCCCTTGTAACTCAGCTCCCTGCTTTATTTTAAGTAGGTCTTTAAAATTAGGCCCCTTCCTATATATGATTGTGGGTTTATGCCCCACATATTGCCTCATATAGGAATCTTCCAGTAATATGGGCCAGTTGTTTTCAAAGATTAATCTTAAAGCTTGGGCCTCCTTACTATAAGTAATGACAAGTGCTTTAGCAAAATCTGATGAAACTTCTTTTGTTTCATTAGGGCTAAAATTCTGAAAACTAGACTCATTGAGAACTACTTCTGTATGAGAGTCTATCAACTCTATAGGTGTATGTTGCTTGCCTAGTATTGGCTTACAATGACCATTCAGTCTTTTGGTTTTAACTACTTCCACTAATTCCTCGATTAATTTTACTGGATAGGCCCTTCTGAGGAACAATGAACACAGAAAATCCCACTTGTCAAGAAAGTCTTCAAAAGAAGTGGTCATCTGGGAGGCTCAAACTACACCACTGTCTATGCCAGTAGAGCATAGGCTGGCCATCCCCAACCCCAAACACATCAGTTTTCCCATACAACTGCTGTAACAATAAGTCTGTAATTATACAACACAGACCAGCCAATTCCTCTATCTTGTTGATAGTGTGACAAATGAAACCTCTCTATCTGGCAGCTGTGGATCACTGGGCCAGAGACAGTGGCATGTATGATGGCGCTGATGGTTCGAATCTGGCAACATCCAACATCTTTTGCGTGTGAGGTAATCATATGGTGGTAGTCCCACAGACTGTCATAACCCCTCAATCTGTTACTGCAAGAAAGCTGGACAAAGCCAGAATGAATGGGGGCACAAAGGGCCATACCTACGGACAGAGATTATACACAGTCTGAGTAACCTAGCAGGTGGCTAGTATAACAGCAGGCTGCAACAGGTCAGATTAGCTGCAGGATGTAAAGGCCATCACTTAAATGTGTCAGTAGGTACAAAAAGTCAATGACTGTTGTTTACAATATAACACCAGAAAACCACAAATGTATGAGGAATAGAGCAGACATATGGGGTAAAATGCTGGACATTCTGCAAAAACATGTACAGAGAGAGGTATGCAGACTGTCACCCTGTGTGTGGTGTTTCACCATGTACCCCAGTCACATCATACCTCTCAATCTCTTAGAGCAGGAAATCTGGCAAAATAAAATGAATAAAAGCGGGACTAAGGCCCACAAATTGGGGCAGGTTTTAAATATTTGCTCCTACAAACATAGAATGTCGAAAGAATAACAAGTCCTGCATTTGCATGAGTCTCCTAATATGCATGCACTCTGAAACTCAAATGTCTGTCATTATTTATTTACTTGAATATTCACTGATTTGCCACTAATTTGCCAGAAAAACACAATGTTATGTGAAACGGGCAAAAATATGAGGCAAAAGTCTGGACAGTCTGTAAAACACTGTACAGTTCTGAAGTATGAGTCGCATATTAAGGTCAGCAAAGAGCCAGGGAATGCCTTTGACAATATCAGGGAACTACAGTACTGTGGTAACAGGTTAGCAGCCAATGGCCTGCAGCACACAATAATCCCGGACTGAAGTACAGGTAGCTCTGGCATGGAGTCACCTTGTTAGTACTGACAATCACACTGGGCATGCTCCTATACTTAGGTAACTTGAGCCCACGTCTGTTGCCTCTACTGCCCAAAGGCCTGCTATGTGGAGATATGTCTGTACATACATACAACTACGTATACATATCTGTCTCTCCCTATCCCCATCACGCTTGATTAGCCTCACTATCAGTATGTGGCATAGATATATATATATATATATATCTATATATATCTATCTATATATATATATATATATATATATATATATATATATATATATATATATATATATACATCTACTTATTACTTACACAAACAACTACATTTAAGCAGACATCCCTGTTATACACATTTATATAGATATTGGCAGGGATGTACAGATGTCTCCACATACCCCAGAATGCTGGGGTTATCTCCACATACACATCACAACAGCTGTCCGATGGCACCAGACCAAGGCCCCAACAGTACATAATCCCTCACCTACAGACCCCTATGCCTGCAGACTGTCACCCTGTAGATAGACATACGTACACAGGTGGTGTAATGTACAATAGGTGCAATGCATGCCTTGGAAAGGCCATATTGTCCCTGGTTACATGTCTGCCTATCAAACTGCAAACAGCCACATATAGCCAGACTGGTAACTGTACACACATAACAGAGATATTAGCAGGTATCCCACCCCAAAGACACTAGATACAATAACAGCACCAAGCAGTATCACTCTGCACATGTTGCCTAACACAAGGCCACTTTGTCTACTCCACAAGTACTCTGCCTGTATCAACATATACATCAGACATAACCTGGGGTGTGTGCGATAGGTACTGTGAGCTGTAGTATGTAATACTAGATAGGTAGGCATTCTAATCTCACATCGTCCAACTGTGTGTGTGTGTGTGTGTGTGTGTGTGTGTGTGTGTGTGTGTGTGTATGTGTGTTTGTGTGTGTGTGGATGCGCGTGTGTATCAATATATACGCTCACATCACTATGGACATGCAGCTGTCTCCGTGCAATGGTATGCATTTTATGGCCCTGTGACTGGCTGCTGGGCCCTAAATTCCCTCTTCTACAAGACCTGTGGATGTCATCCACCTTAAGAGCACTAGCTGACAATCTAACAACAGATAAACTCCATGGTACATGTGATAAGTACTGCAAGCTATTGTGTGTACGACTTGATAGGTCACATCATCCAACTGTGTGTGTGTAAATATATCCCCATGCAGCACTTCAGACAAGCCTGTATGGGCTGTCTCTCTGCAATGGTTATGCATTTTATATCCAGTGACTAGCTGCTGGCCTCAACATTGTCCTCCTTTACAAGGCCTGCTGATGTCATCCACCTTAAGAGCACTGGCTGACAGTATAATATCTGATAAACAGTGTGCTGCATGCAATAAGTACTGCGAGCTATAGTATATACTACTAGATAGGCAGGGGTTCTAATCTCACTCTATGTAACTTGTCTGTGTGTGTAAATATGTCCCGTTGCAGCACTAGAGACATGTCCATGTGGCTTACCCCTGTGCATTGTTGATGCATTTTATGGCCCTGTGACTAGCCGCTGGCCCTAAATTGCTCTCCCCTGCATACGCATAATCGATGTCTGCTACCATCTAGAGTTGTACTTACTGAATATCCAGGTGACATTTATCAAGGTAGTTGAGTTTGTCAGAGGGTATGAAAGCATGATGACAATGACTGTCCCTATTGTCCCTGACACACTTTTCTACACATATGTACCTAGGGAGCTATGTACATATACTAACATACCTTGCTGATGCCATATCTCTGCTGTGCTGCCTTGCCATCCTGTGCCACTGTATTGCTGCCATGTGTCCATAGTTGAACTGCTCAGACTATTGGGACAAAAGAATACTCAAGTCCGTGACACACCTGTCATTCTGTAAAACTACCACCAGTGTACCATCAGGCAACAAAGATACACACCATTTGATGTGTAGCCATAACACATGCCAGCATACAGTACCTGCCATGGCCCACAACAACTGCCATGGCTTAACACTACTGCACTACATAAACACATGGAATGTTACATAGTCACTCTGTGCAACAGACACATATATGCAGGTCGCTGCATTGATGGTACAGATGGCAGGGATGTAGCACAGGTATCATCACATGCACAGGGTGTGGTGTGGGGGTGTCAGAGGCTTAGGCTGTGCCAAACAGTTGACAGCAAGTATGTGAGTCAGGAAGGGGTGTTGGTCATATGGGCCTTGGAGAGGTACCTTGTGTGTCTGTTGGTGACCTGCATGTGACAGTGATGTTGGAGTGTGTGTGTGTACACAGTCAAGCCTAGTGCTAGCCCTACATGTGTGTATGGTGGACAGCTGTGGGCTGTACATGGTAGAGTTTTCTGTCT